>NC_033799.1:38004035-38032867 GCF_001876935.1 Asparagus officinalis | reverse complement strand
CAATCGATCTCCAACGACGCTGGCAATGGTGACGCCTCCGCCGTCGAATCCTTCGAGCGCATCCTCAACAACTCCCTCCTCAAGATTCCGTCGCAATCTCCACCTCCCGATGAGATTCCGACGTCGACCTCGTTGATCAAGGTCATTCAAATTGGTCGAAGCTTGTTTTTGCACATTTTTATTCGAATTGGTCGTCGGTCGACCAATTCCCTAGGGCAAACGACCGACATCATGTCTTGTTTGTGATGATTTTGCTTGCACGTTATTCATGAACATGAGGTTCAAGACATACAATGATTTACACGTACGACATAGACGTACACCTATGGAGGCTTGGCACACACGGACTTCCGGGAAGGGGAAAGTTGTATGTATTGTTTTTACCACGATGGGGCGACGATTAGTTAGAACAATATATATGTGTGTATGGATACCGTTGATGGGCACAACTCAGTACTGCTTAAGGTAGTGCATCAGTAACTATTGAAGTAAGCCAATGAGTCATAATTGCAGGATGCCTGAATAGGTAGTCCGTTCTAACATGGTGATGTGATGAGGCTAGTGAGCAGTATTTATTGGATATGCCTGAGGAGGCAGTCCATTCTGCATGGTGATGCGATGAGGATGTTTGAGGAGACAGTCCATTTCGCATGGTGATGCGATGAGGCTAATGAGCCATACCTGTAGGATATTCGAGGAGATAGTCCATTCCGTACGGTGATGCGATGAGGCTAGTGTGCCGTATTTACTTAGGATGCCTGAACAGTTAGTCCGTTCTGCATAGTGATGCGATGATATCATAGAACTTTGTAAGAGATAGCATTGTGGAATGTATGATAGTTGAGTTTTGAGCGAGAGATCGTTCATGTAAATGGTTCACCGTTAAGTTATATTGTGACATGCTATATAGTATTGTGGATTACACAGGATTATATACTGGTATTCGTATTAACTACTCAAGGGTAATATGAGGTAGTGGGTTGACATATATGACTTGGTTTGGTTGACATTTTAGTATTGCATTCCTTTATTCTTTTGTTCTTAGTTTTGGAGTTAATATTTAGCGATTCATAATTTGAGATATATGATATATACATGAGGGTTTCCTTGTTTGGATTATTTTGCTCAACGTATCAGCCTCGTGTTGTGGGTTTCTAAGTATTAACCCTATCTAGTACATGGCAAATGATTTAATTAGACTATGCATATATAGGTAGAGCATGCATCATATGTAGTAGCCCTTTCCCTTAGGGGTGGATGGAGATGATCTTGCTAGCGCTATGACGCTGTTGTTTCCCCTTCTTTTTAGATAGTGGATTAGAGTTTTGGAAAGCCGTAGGTTGACAGAGTTTCTGCATAGTCGCTGTCATTTCTTGATAGACAGCTTGTGCTCCACATTAGTTTAGTATTTGTTTAGTGATTTATAAACTTGCATTTTATTTTGAAGGCTAAGAACCATAGTACTATTTCAGTTGATTCCATGTATTGAGATATTTTATATTTATTTTAGTTCATCAGTTGTACTCTTTTTATTTAGTTAGGATATGATCATATTCTTTGGATATTTCTTTCTCTTGGCATGTTCATTGTAGTTTTACTTTTCTCGTGTATGCTTGTACCTGCACTGTTCTTAATTGATTCCACTAGAGAGATATTATTGTGATGGTGAAATGTATTATAGTACTGTGTGGGTGCATGATAGGTGTGATATCTATGGATTCACCTTGGACTTCAGCCTCGTGTGAAACCAGTGGAGTCACAAACTATATATATGTATATAATCGATACTTACAACCCACAAACTCATCGTTATAAGCATTTTACTATATAAAGCACATTGCTGACTGTATGTAACATCAAAAAGGAGGCTTTCATAAAATGCCTCTCAACAAAACGCCATAACCAAAAGTTCGGCTATTATGCACCTATGCCAGATTAAAAAAAATTAAAAATAACGGGGTGAGCTAGGGATCAGTGAGAATATTTCCTACTAGAGTTTAGATAGCTAACAAATTAATAATAAGAATATTTCCCGAAAATAATGAATTATAAGTTTTGTACTAGAATTCCAAAAAGAATTGCAAGTAGGGTCCAAACAACATACTATTGATATTTTTATGTAGCAGTTTTGATGCGGCATAATTATGTACCAAAATTGCAAGTGTACAATTAATCAAGTTATAGTATAAAAGTTATCGATCCCACGAGGAAGGTGATTTTAAGAGATTATTAGAATAGGTTCTTATATTGTGTGCGTGACAAAATAGGATTAAAGAATAAATGTGATTGTGATGAGTGATTGTTGTGAATATATGCAAGAGACAATAAATTGAATTTTTAGAGGAGAGAAGAAAGAATTAAAGAATAAGTGAAATCACAAGGCAAGAAAGAAGAATGAATAAAATCAAGAAATAAAAAGAATTCAAGAAAGTTAAGATGGAGGATTCAATTTAAGATATGAGAAATCTGGTATTTAATCCACTAGCTAATCTCAATTGCAAAATACAAACTATTATCTTTTTATCATATTTTAACTTAGATTTATTAAGCATAGACTATCAAACCATTTAAAGAAAGTATAACCTATCAAATTATCATCTAAATCAAAATTACTATTCATGATAAGAACAACAACAAGATAATAATCCTAGAATTCATAAGCATAATCTATCAAACCATTTAACATAAGCATAGATTATCAAATTCTTCTTCTACCGATTAGTTTTCCAGTTGATTATCCTAAACATGAACATTTTAAGTGAAAGAGAATAATTTGCATACTATAAAGGAAATTAGACTAGCATCATACAATTCTAAGATTCCTACAAGAATTAATTTCACATCTTAAGAAATAAAAAAAAGAAAAAGAACTAATTACAAAATTAAAAAGAAAATAAAAATCTAAACTATGAACAAGAAATAAATCTAACTATAAAGAATTAAAATCTAAACTACAAAATATATTACAAAAATTAAATACAAGAAAATAAATCTACTCTACAAATCAAAGTGCAAAAAGAAATAAAAAGATAAAAATATAAATCTATACTACAAGCATGAATTTAAATCTAACTAATAAGCAATAATAAAGAAATTACTAAAAAGAAAAAAAAAGAAAAAAAAATATAAACATTCAATTTGCTCTTCATCTCCATCCTCATCATTCAACAAAGAGGAGAAAAGACAGATTTAAAAGGGGAGAAAAATTATTTTTATTAATTATAACTAAAGTTACAATTTTTGGAAGGCCTTCTCAATTAAGAGTAGCCATCCTCTCCAAATGGAGTTACAAAATTTTTCACACCTCTACCCCCTCACTCTCTACCCCTATTTATAGTAATCATCAATGAATATGAGCCAATGGATTTGTCTTGAGCCCCAAGCAAAGC
This sequence comes from Asparagus officinalis, assembly GCF_001876935.1. Taxonomy (NCBI): domain Eukaryota; kingdom Viridiplantae; phylum Streptophyta; class Magnoliopsida; order Asparagales; family Asparagaceae; genus Asparagus; species Asparagus officinalis. Next base: position 38,029,478 of record NC_033799.1, on the reverse strand, counting down.
AATCTCCACCTTTGAATTTGTTAGTGAAGAAATGGGTTGGAATTTCCATGTTTGCTTTTTGTTCTTCTCTAGCCCAACGTAGGAGGCCCATATGATTTTCAAAAACAAATGAAAATCCAAGTCTCTGTAGCAAGTCTGACCCAATGGAGATTCATTTGATTTAAAAAAAAAAACAGAAAATGAAAATCCAAGTTTCTGCAGCAAGTCCGGCACATTCATGAAATTAAAATCCAAATCTGCAGCAGTCCGGTCTCCATTCATATGATTTTCAAATCCAAATCTCTGCAGCCAAGTCCGGTCATGGAGAGCTTCCTTGGTGTATTTTTTTGATGGGCTTTGGGCCTTCAAATTTGAAAGCTAAATTTCTTTAATTCGTGGGCTTCCATGGAGGACTTGTGCTGAATTTCTTTTGGGCTTTTCACAATTTCTTTGTTTGCTCTTTTGCTTGTGTTTTTCTTTAATTCGTGGGCTTGGGCTTTTGGTTTGATTTTTCACTTTAGCTTCTTGAATTTCCATTAGACTTCTCGATTTCCCTTATTTCTTCATTTACTCAAGGGCCTTTGTTGAGAGATGAGATTTTTGGGATTTATTCTTCATTAACCTGCAATTAAAGATAAAAGCAATTATTAGTGGTATATTTATTCATATAAAATAGATAAAAATGGTATAAAATTGTAATAAAATGTGATTATCAAATACCCCCACACCTAAACTTTTGCTAGTCCTCTAGCAAAGAAAATAAAAAGAAAATCCTAACTCACTTTCGCAGGAATCGCGGTTGTATTTAGCGCATACAACAAGCTTTTAAACCCCTAGGTTACCCTAGTGGATGAGTTGTAGTCTCGTGAGGGTTTACAGTGAATATACCCACAAAATTCTGTCAACTTGCCAAGTTAAATAAATCAGTAAATAACAGACTTTCCTTGATATATTTAAACATTCTAATTGAAGCTAGTTAATAATCATGAAAACGTTTTTATATGTAACTCCAATGTAAATCCCCTAGAAAATCTTTTTTATTATAGCAATACAAAACCAAGTCAAATCTTAGAAATTTAATTAAAAAGTTTTAAAAAGAACATGCCAACTCTTTGTTTTAAATAACTTTCAAGTCTCTTGATCAAAAATTGTTTTTCAAGACCATATATACAAAACAACAGTATATATATATAAAACATGGTTAGTGTTATATATATGTAAATTTTTTTCTCACTCTCTAATTTTTGGTGATTGTTTTCTATTTTAACGGGCTTTCTAAGTGACAATTTAACGAGTTTTGGGCTAATGAACCCCAACCCAATTGGGCTTAGGTCATTAAATATAAAAATACTCCTTGGGCTTAATTACTCAGTCAACTTAGGCTTTATAAGATAGAATCACCTTGAATATAAGAGTTTTTTTTTGTGCCCATTTTTCACACTCTTCTTTTATAAAGTTAGTTTTTTAAATATATATATGTGTGTAAGTATATATAGTCTGAAAAAAAATGTGTAAATCAAGATAACTTGAAAATAATATTTTTAACTCTAAGTTAAGCATGCAAAAATTTTATTATTTTTAATTAAAAATCTAAGGTAAGACTTAAGTAAAGTATACTACTTGAAAAATTATTTCTTAAGAATTTTATTTGGAGTTATCATAAAAGGTGAACTTGAATATGTCACTAACTAAGAATTAAAAAATTTAAAATCTATCAATTTGATCATTTATTACTTAACTCTATTAATTTGGCAAGTGACAATATTTTTATAATTTTTTTTAAAAAGAAAAAAGAAAAGAAAATGACAAAAATACAACTAAAAAGGTAAAATAAAGAGGAAAATATGTACTTCTCACCCCCACACCTAAATTTTGCATTGTCCTCAATGTAAATTCGCTGAAGCACAAAGTAAAGCAGATAAAATTGAAGAACTTACATTTGTTCGTTTGACCATGATAATAAGGATCTGCAATTACTGTGAGGATGAAGAAATCAAATAAGAGAGAAAAAAAATTTTATTTTTATTTTTATTTTATTTTATTTTATTTTATTTTTATTATTAATTTTTTTTATAGATAATGAGGTTCATGAAGAACCAACACCTCTTCCTCTCCGAGCGTAGAAAATTCTAAAAATGGTTTTAAACGTTGACCTTTTATTTTAAAAATGTTACAATTTTTAGGATTTTCTATCTCGACAGCTCCATGTGAAAAAACTTGTTTGATAAAAAATAGACCTGTCTATCTTGATCTTAATTTTTCAGGAAAAAGATGTAATTTTAAATTGTACAATAAAACTTTCTGTCCTGGAGAGAAATTTTTTCGCAAAATTGATTTGTCATGAAAAATCTTTGTTTTCTCTTTGTAAAATTTTGAGTTTATGTATGCATCATTCCGAATTTCTTCCAACTCATTTATTTGGAGCAATCTGTTCTTACCTGCCAAGTCTGAGTCAAAATTCAGCTGTTTTATTACCCACATTGCTCGATATTCTAACTCTACTGGCAGGTGACAAGCTTTCCCGAATACCAGTCTGTATGGTGACATCCCCAAATTGGTCTTGAAAGCTGTTCTATATGCCCACAGAGCATCACATAATTTTACAGACCAATCTTTTCTGTTATGATTAACTGTTTTTTCTAAGATTTGTTTGATCTACCTGTTTGTGACCTCTACTTGTCCACTGGTTTGGGGGTGATAAGGAGTTGACAATTTGTGTGTGATTGAAAATTTCCTCATCAAAGCTTCAAAAGAACGGTTACAAAAATGTGTACCATTGTCACTGATGATCGCCCGGGGTACTCCAAACCAAGTAAAAATGTTCTCTTTCAAAAACTTGACAACGACCTTGTTGTCATTAGTTTTGTAAGCTACCGCCTCAGTTCTCTTTCAAAAACTTGACAACGACCTTGTTGTCATTAGTTTTGTAAGCTACCGCCTCAACCCATTTTGACATGTATTCAACGGCTACTAGAATGTAAACATTTCCAAAGGAATTTGGAAATGTCCATGAAATCGATACCCCACAAATCAAAAAGTTCAACGGATAAGATGGGTTGTAAGGGCATCATATTTCTTCTAGTGACCTTCCCTAAAAGCTGACAGCGGTTACAAGTTTTGCAAAACTCGAATGAATCCTTGAAGAGAGTGGGCCAATACAGCCCAGATTGGAGAACTTTTTTAGCTGTTTTTCTCAGGCCAAAGTGACCCCCACAGGCTTGCTCATGACAAAAGGATAGAACACTCCTAGTTTCTTCCGTAGGAACACACCTCCTAAAGATCTGATCAGGACAGTATTTGAACAGATATGGATCATCCCAGTAAAAGTATTTTACTTGGGAGAGAAAACGGGATCTATCATGTTTGGACCAATAAGAAGGGATCTGGTTCATGACTATGTAATTCACAATGTCAGTGAACCATGGGACAGATTGGATTTGTAGGAGTTGTTCATCAGGGAAATGCTCATTGATCGGAATGGTTGATGTTTGTACGTTCGGTAGTCAAGAAAGGTGATCTGCTACTGGGTTCTCTGTTCCTCTTCTGTTAAGAATTTGGATGTCAAACTCTTAAAGAAGGAGAATCCATCTAATGAGCCGTTCTTTAGCATCCTTTTTGGTCAAAAGATACTTTAGTGCAGCATGATCTGTAAAAACTTTGGTTAAGGAACCGACGAGGTAGGACCTGAATTTTTCTAAGGCAAAGACTACAGCTAAAAACTCTTTCTCTGTGACAGAGTAATTTTGCTGGGCATTATTCAGAGTCCTACTGGCATAGTAGATCACATGCGGTTTTCCATCAAACCGTTGTCCTAAAACATCACCAATCGCAGAATCAGATGCATCACACATCAGTTCGAAGGGTAAGGTCTTGTTCGGCGCATGAATAATAGGAGCTGTGGTTAGCTCCTTTTTCAGATATTCAAAAGCTTTAAGGCAGCCGGGAGAGAAGACAAATGATGTATCCTTGACTAAGAGATTGGTCAAGGGTCTAGCAATTTTGCTGAAATCCTTGATAAAACATCGGTAAAAACCAGCATGACCAAGAAATGATCTGACATCTTTGACAGTTTTGGGAGGAGGAAGATTGAAAATAAGATCTACCTTAGCTTTGTCCACTTCAATTCCCCTATTGGAAACTACATGTCCTAAGACAATGCATTGTTTGACCATAAAATGATATTTCTCCCAATTGAGAGTCAGATTTTTCTCCCTACACCGTTCTAGGGCCAGTTTAAGATGATGCAAACATTGGGAAAATGTGTCACCAAAGATGGAAAAGTCGTCCATAAAAATTTTGAGAAATCGCTCTACCATGTCGAAAAAAATACTGATCATGCAACGTTGGAATGTGGCCGGTGCGTTACACAGTCCAAAGGGCATGTGTCGATATGCGAATGTTCTATACGGGCAAGTGAAGGTGGTTTTCTCCTGATCTTCGGGAGCGATAGGGATTTGATTGTAACCTGAATATCCATCCAGGAAACAGTAGAACTCGTGTCCTGCTAAACGCTCTAACATTTGGTCAATGAAAGGAAGAGGGAAGTGATCTTTCCGAGTGGCTAAGTTGAGCTTTCGGTAGTCAATACAGACTCGCCATCCAGTTTGGATCCGAGTGGGAATCAGCTCATTAGCCTCATTTTGGATCACGGTGATCCCAGATTTCTTTGGAACAACTTGGACCGGACTCACCCATGAACTATCAGAAATAGGATAAATAATCCCATGATCGAGATATTTCAGAATGTCTTTCCTAATAGCTTCTTTCATCACTGGGTTTAACCTACGTTGAGGATCTCTAGTAGGTTTGGCATCATCTCTCAAATAGATTCGGTGTTGAACAATGGTTGGAATTACCTTTGATATCAGCCATGGTCCATCCAATGGCTTCCCTATTCTCTCTTAAAACAGCTAAGAGAGCTTCCTTTTGACAACATCTAAGAGAGCTTCCTTTTGATCGGTAGTCAAATCAGAAGAAATGATAACTGGTAAAGACTCGTTTTCCCCTAAGTAGGCATACTCTAGATTTTCAGATAGAGGTTTGAGCTCTAACTTAGGGGGTTCCTCCACAAATGGGCGAAGCTGGACTCGGGGTTCTATCTCTAAAGGTTCTCATTGCCAGCCAACAGCAAAAACATGATTGACCAGCGGTTCTATCTCTAGTTCGTCATCAGAAAGCTCCTCAATCATTAAATCAGATGCATTTGTATCAGACTCACACTCTCCCTCTTGTTGTTCACTTGATATTCCTTGAATGAAATTCACTTCCATGGGCTCATCAGATGGATCACTAGGCTGTCTCCCTAAGTTAAAGATATTGAGGTCAACAGTCATATTCTCAAAAGATAGTTTCATCTGACCGGTTCTACAATTTATCAAAGCATTTGAGGTGGCTAAGAACGGTCTTCCTAGAATAACGGGGATTTGACCTTTGAGATTGGAAATGGGATGCGTTTCCAAGATAATAAAATCAACAGGAAAAATAAACTCTCCAACTTTGATCAGAACATCATCTACCTCTCCTTTGGGAATTTTTACAGATCTATCAGCTAACTGTAGAGTGCATCTTGTCGGTTTAAGTTCTCCTACACCTAGTTGTTGATAGACTGAATAAGGAAAGAGGTTGACGCTGGCTCCAAAGTCTAGAAGTACCTTATCAATGTGAGTGTTATCTATGACGCATGGAATTGTGGGACAACCAGGGTCCTTATATTTCAAGGGCATGGGTTTCAAAAAAAATTCACTGAGGTTGGCAGCTAAGAAGACTTTCTTGGGAACATTGATGGTTCTTTTCTTAGTGCATAAGTCCTTCAAGAACTTTGCATAAGAAGGAATTTGTTCGATTGCATCTAGGAGAGGGATGTTGATCTTGACCTGTTTAAACGTTTCTAGGATTTTCTCAACCTGCGGGGAGTTTTTCCTAGGTTTGAGTCTATCTGGAAAGGGGGCAACGGGCCTATACCTATCTAGATCAGGCTCAATCTCTCAATCTCAAGTTCAGCGTTTTGGTCATCGGAAGGAATTGCTTCATCGGAAGGAGTGTGTTAGATGGAAGAAGGGGTTTGATCCGGTGGCATTCAAACTTGATTGTCTATTTGTTTCCCTGATCTCAGAGTGTGAATTGCATTCAATTGAGCTGGATTGTTGGAACTGGATCCAGTGTCTTTAGGGTTTGCAACAGGTTGACTTGGGAATTTTCCTTTCTCTCTTTCACTCATGGCAATGGCTAGTTGCCCAAGTTGGGTTTCTAACCGGGCTATGGCTTGAGTGTTCGAGTTGAGCACTTGGCCGGTGGTTTGCATGAAGGAATTTAGAGTGGTGGATGACTGGGTCAACATGTTGGTAGTTTGTGTAGACGCTTTGATCATAGCTTCTAAACCCTTTTCTAAGATACTCAAACGTTTGTCATGATCGGAATTTGATTGATTTGTGGGCTGGTGAGGATGAGGATGTTGGGTTGGAAAAACTAGGTTAGCTTGTTGAAAATTGTTTTGTGCATTGAATGTGACAGTGTTTCCCCTAGGGAATTGTTGGTTCGATGCGGGAATGAAGTTTTGGTTTCCATAAGAATTTTCTTGGTTCCAAGCAAAGTTGGGATGATTTCTCCAACCTGGATTGTAGGTTGGAGAAAATGGATTATTTGTAGGGTGCTGGAATGCAACGTTCATCTGTTCTAAAGCATGGTTGTTTCCTAGGAGAGGGCATTCCTCTGAAACATGGGTAGGAGACTGACAGTTATGACATCTCGGGGCAAAAATATGATTAATTTGAGCTGGAGCTCGTTCCTTAACTTCTAAGGCTGCTAACCTCCGCAGAATTATCGCCATCTTTACTTCAGAAGCAATGTTTGACTCCAGGGAAAGACCACTAGACTTAGATTGGGGAATAGATAAAACCCTATCATCATAGTTTTCCCACTGCATTGTTTTCTCGGATAAACTCTCTAGAAATTCCCAAGCTTCATCTGTGTTTTTTCTCATAAAATCTCTCTGACACATCGATTCTAAAGATATTTTTGAAGAATAGTCCAATCCTTCATATATGACTTGGCACAATCGCAGAATAGTCCAATCCTTCATATATGACTTGGCACAATCGCCATTTTTCTAGACCATGATGAGGACATTAGATTAAAAGATCTTTAAATCGGTCAAAATATTTCCAGAATGGCTCTCCCGGGACAATTTTAAAGTTTTGAATGTTGTTCCTAAGCTTTACCGTTTTGTGAATAAGGAAAATTTTCTTAAGAAAAACGGTGACAAATTCCTCCCAAGTTAAGATAGAATTTATCGGTAAGCTGTACAGCCATTTTTTAGCTTTGTCCTTAAGGGCAAATGGAATAAATCTGAGCTTAATTGCATCTTCGGTTAATTCTCTCATTTTAATCATAATACACACTTCCTCAAATTCCGAGATAAAAATATATGCATCTTCTGTTTCATTACCTAGGAATTTGGGAAGCATGTTTATGTAATGCGGTCTAAGCTTGAAATTTACTCCATTTACTTCGGGGATTCTTATGCAAGATGGAATTTACATTTATGGTGGGGTAACACATATCCTGAAGAACGAGCTGATTTTCCATTTCTTGAATTGGTTCAACACGGATTAAATGATGAGAATTATCCCGCACCCAAGTTTGCATACACCAAAACAATATTTTTTAAGGAAAGAAAGAAAATTATTTTTTTTATATGAGAAGAAAAGGATAAAGAAAAATCCTAACTAAAACAAATCAAAGCAATTACTTTTCAATCACTCTAGAAGAAAAGGATAAAGAAAAATCCTAACTAAAACAAATCAAAGCAATTACTTTTCAATCACTCTAATTGTAGGGTTTAGCCTAACTCACTAGACCAGCTCCTAACCAAAAACTCCTACAGTGAAAAGATTAAAGTTTTACCCAGGTAGTTAGCCAGATAAGGATAGTACTAGAGGGTGATCAAAGATCAATTAAGTACCTCTTTCCTTACGGAGCGCTTTACGTAACCCCTAAACCTTGCCTTAGACACCAACTAATCTGAGAAAACTTAAACTGGTTCACTTAAGGATTTCTTGTTCCTTATTGATCTCGAATCCTTAGGGGCCAATGTAGGAATTAGTGATTTGTGGGCTAAGGAAAGGGTGATAAAATCCCTTACCTTATCTTGATTATGGGTTTTGCCCTTAAGAATATTTTAAGTGTGTGCCAAATCAAGTGCTACAATAACTTTGTTGAATTCCTACACTATATGAAATGCAACCCTAGAAATTAAAAGCGACTAAAAGGATGATAAAAAGAAAATCTTTATATTTTTTAATTATGGTCAACAACAATCAAATGTAAGAAGGGGGAACATTGTTTTAGTTTATTATCTTGTTAGTTAATATCAAAGTGAAAGATGAATTTTATTATGGTCAACAAAAATAAAATCTTTTTTTTTAAATCCTAATTGTCTCTAATTGTGAAGCTAGCTAAAGAGGGTGGAATTGAAAACTAGAAAGATGACTTACCCGGAAGCAATTCTCTAAGTTCTTGATCTTCAATCCAAGATTTTTAAGCTCTAAGCGGTTCCTTCACAAGAAAGCACACAAGTTAAAGAACAAAAATAATAAAATCCTATTTTAGCACCTTCCCCGGCAACGGCGCCAAAAACTTGATGCGGCATAATTATGTACCAAAATTGCAAGTGCACAACTGATCAAGTTATAGTATAAAAGTTATCGATCCCACGAGGAAGGTGATTTTAAGAGATTATTAGAATAGGTTCTTATATTGTGTGCGTGACAATTAGGAATAAAGAATAAGTGTGATTGTATGAGTGGTTGTTTTGATTTATATGCAAGAGGTAATAAATTGAATTTTAGAGGAGAGAAGGAAGAATTAAAGAATAAATGAAATCATAAGGCAAGAAATATGAATTAATAAAATCAAGAAATAAAACTAAGAATGAAAGGAAAATTTAAGAAAGTTAAGATGAAGGATTCAAAAGAGGTAAGAAATCTAGAATATAATCCACTAACCAATTTCAATTACAAAATATAAACTATTCTCTTTTTATCATATTTCAACTTAGATTTATTAAGCATAGATTATCAAACCATTTAAGGAAAGTGTAACCTATCAAATTATCATCTAAGTTAAAATTACTATTCATGATAAGAACAACAACATGATAATAATCCTAGAATTCATAAGCATAACCTATCAAACCATTTAAGATAAGCATAGATTATCAAATTCTTCTTCTACCGATTAGTTCTCTAGTTGATTATCCTAAACATGAATATTTTAAGTGTAAGAGAATAATTTGCATAATATAAAGGAAATTAGACTAGCATCATACAATTCTAAGATTTCTACAAGAATTAATTTCACATCTTAAGAAATAAAAGCAAGAAGAAAAGGACTAATTACAAAAATAAAAAGAAAAGAAAAATCTAAACTATGAACAAGAAATAAATCTAACTACAAAGAATTAAAATCTAAACTACAAAATATATTACAAAAATTAAATACAAGAAAATAAATCTACTCTACAAATTAAAGTGCAAAAAGAAATAAAAAGATAAAAAAATAAATCTATACTACAAGCATGAATTTAAATCTAACTAATAAGCAATAATAAAGAAATTACTAAAAAGAAATAAAAGAGAAAAAAATATAAACCTTCAATTTGCTCTTCATCTTCATCCTCATCATTCAACAAAGAGGAGAAAAGACAAATTTAAAAGGGGAGAAAAATTATTTTTATTAATTACAACTAAAGTTATAATTTTTGGAAGGCCTTCTCAATTAAGAGTAGCCCTCCTCTCCAAATGGAGTTACAAAATTTTTCACACCTCTAACCCCTCACTCTCTATCCCTATTTATAGTAATCATCAATGAATATGAGCCATTGGATTTGTCTTAAGCCCCAAGCAAAGCAATCTCCACCTTTGAATTTGTTAGTGAAGAAATGGGTTGGAATTTCCATGTTTGCTTTTTGTTCTTCTCTAGCCTAACGTAGGAGGCCCATATGATTTTCAAAAACAAATGAAAATCCAAGTCTCTGCAGCAAGTCCGGACCAATGGAGATTCATTTGATTTAAAAAAAACAGAAAATGAAAATCTAAGTTTTTGCAGCAAGTCCGGCCCATTCATGAAATTAAAATCAAAATCTGCAGCAGTCCGGTCTCCATTCATATGATTTTCAAATCCAAATCTCTGCAGCCAAGTCCGGTCATGGAGAGCTTCCTTGGTGTATTTTTTTGATGGGCTTTGGGCCTTCAAATTCGAAAGCTAAATTTCTTTAATTCGTGGGCTTCCATGGAGGACTTGTGCTGAATTTCTTTTGGGCTATTCACAATTTCTTTGTTTGCTCTTTTGCTTGTGTTTTTCTTTAATTCGTGGGCTTGGGCTTTTGGTTTGATTTTTCACTTTGGCTTCTTGAATTTCCATTGGACTTCTTGATTTCCCTTATTTCTTCATTTACTCAAGGGCCTTTGTTGAGAGATGGGATTTTTGGGATTTATTCTTTATTAACCAGCAATTAAAGATAAAAGCAATTATTAGTGGTATATTTATTCATATAAAATAGATAACGAGGGTATAAAATTGTAATAAAATATGATTATTAAGTTTATATTTTTCCCATTTGTAAACTAAATATATTCCAAAATCAGACCCATTTTTAAAACATGGTAAATACCAAGAAAAATGGACTACTAAATTTATGCAAAAACCAAAGGTTTGTTATTTGCTCTATTTCATAGTCAATTATTAAAATCTTAATCTTGATGAGTCATTTGTGAATGTGAAAATCACCTTATAGCTCGCACTAAGACTATAAATTATAGCCCAATAGTATAAGAATGCGTAAAATACATCACATAACAGATAATTCCTGGGAATTGAATGCACTATCACTGCTATAGGTTACTAGCCAAATACAGAGGAGCCATAACAAATTTTAGAAGGTACAATTACGGAAGGGCCAATAACAAAAGGGCCGAATATAGAAGGGTTGAATAAAGGTGCATTCAACATATGGCAGGCAGAACACTCCATAGTGGACTTTCTGAGGATTAAAAATAATCAAGAATCACTTGTCATATCAGAAATACCTTGCTCATCAGATATTAAAAATATTTTCAAATGAAGCGGACGAGGGTAAAATTCATCATCCCTATTAAAACAGTTTATGGATTTCATTTTTCTTTATTTTTATCGGTTATTAAGTCACACAAAATCTTTGAATCCATTAAACTATCGAAACATATTCAAAATATTTATTTTCTTCAAAAGCTTTCAAATAAAGCAATATCTACAATTATATGCGATTGCGTAAAAACCAAATTCACTATTTATATTTTACATAAAATCAAATTGCCTTTTCATATCTTGTACGAAACTAACATCGTAATATAGGATAGACTACAACAAATTAGATCAAATCGCATTTAACTTTCATATACATGAAAAATAATAGACTATTTATTTTTCAAGCACAAGGTCATTCAAACATAATACTATGTACTCATGCAATTTTATATTGTAAAAATACTAGTAAGAAATGAACTCACCTCTAGTGGTCACGACTGCCTCAAAAAATTATTCTCCTGAATAGCAACCAGAACCTATAATATGATGATGTAAAGCTAATATTAATTCATGACACATATATTATAGGTTAATCAATTTATAATCTGGAGCAAGTAAATTCAAATATAATCAATATCAATTAAAATCTATAAATAGTGTGCAAAAGAACTTATTGCCAATTTTAGCAATTTATCAAAATTTATTACTCTCATATACTAGCATTTGGACCTCATAATAATATATGATAAGACAGGGGGTTATATGGAGTATGTCAAGCCTAAAAGTTATCGTATATTCTTCAAATTGGACTTGTTTGCAAATAGAGTAAATAATGGGGTCTATGCATAATTATCCTATTCATATATGATCTTAGATTTCTCTGTTAGGGTTTATTTATAAATTTTTGTGGCTTTTAGGGACTTAGAATGAATTCTTAGGTCATAAATCTCTATCCTCCACTCAAGAGGGTTTATAAACAAAGTTAAAATAACTTAGGGGGTTTTGATAAAATTTTCTCCCTTTATTTTGTCTACACCTGATCATCTTCCTTCTTCATTCTTCGTTTCTTTTCTTATTCTTTTTTCTTCCATTCCTCTTCTCTCTCTCTCTCTCTCTCTCTCAGCGACTGGTGGCAAGACCCCCGCTGGATATAGGGTTAGTAAATTTTTTTTCAGTCCATCACATACATCTTAAACACATAAATTTTTTTTCTTTTGCAAATCCTAGTTCTTAACTTCATAACCATAACAAGTTTTCATCCTCACTCATTCTATTTTGATTCAAATTACTAAAACTTGCTATGAAATTTGAAAGTGGGTTATACCTCAATTCATTGGGATATTGGTTTATTGCCTTGTTCTTCTTTTATCCCTTCACAAGCTTTCTATAGACCCCAGAGAGTTTGGTTGAGGATGAGAGGGTATTCTTCTTTTTTTTCTTTTTTTCATAGGGTTTTCTTTGATTTTTCTCTGTTTTATCCCTTTGTTGAGGATGTGCCGCCCCAAGCATCAAATGTGTTTTAGTCATTAAAACACTAACATAGTAGTTAAACAAAAGTTAGGGGGGAGTGAAATTCCTAAGAAACCCATAATTAGTTTCCCTAATTTATATTTAAAAAAAATTCTCCATTAATCTAATTTTAAGGTACTAATTACTTAGGCTACTACACTCTCCCCTCCTAATAAAAAGTTTCGTTCTTAAAACTTAACGTACCTATATCTCGAAAGAGCTCTGGATATATCTCTCTCATAGAATCTTCCGTCTCCTAAGTAGCTTCTCTTTGAGAGTGATTCTTCCACTGAACTTTCACATATTTGATTATTCAGTGTCTAAGTACTTGTTCTTTATAATCCATAATATATTCTGGTCTTTCCTCATAGGTCAAGTCTAGCTTGAGCTCCACTGGAGACAATTCAACAATCGCATTTTGATCGAATGAACTTCCCAAGCATCGATATATGAAATACATTGTGTACTCCAGATAGGGATGGTGATAATGCTAATCTGTACGCCACTGGACCAATGCATTCCAGAATTTCAAAGGACCAATAAATCTCAAGCTTAACTTTCTTTAGATTTCAAATCCTTTTACTCCATGGGTAGGAGAAATTTTTAAGAAAACACGATCACCAATCTGAAACTCCAACTCTCTCCTTCTTTGATCAACATAACTGTTCTGACGAATTTGTGCAGCGCAAAGATGTTCTTTAACTACTTGAATCTTATCAATTGCTTGATGCACCAATTGTTGTCTAAGAAGTTCTCTTTCTCCAATATCATCCCAATGAATAGGAGATCTGCACTTTCTTCCATAAAGAAGTTCATATGATGCCATCTGGGTACTGGCTTGGTAGCTGTTATTGTATGCAAACTCAGCTAAAGACAGATAATCTTTCAATGATCCTTTCATTTTCAATACATAACATCTCAACATATCTTCTAGTGTTTGAATTGTCTGTTCTGATTAGTCATCTGTTTGTGGATTGTAAGCTGAGCTGAAATTTGGTTTAGTCTGTAGAGCTCTATGCACATTTTTCCAGTATTCTGATGTGAACTTAGGATCTCTACCATAAACTATTGATATTGGTACGCCATGTAATCTCACTATCTCATTAATGTATATTTTGATTAGCTTTTCAAATGAAAATTTCATATTGATAGGTAAAAAGTGTGCTAACTTTGTCAACCGGTCAACAATCACCCATATTGCATCATTCTTTTTGAAAGATTTCGGATGCCAGTGACGAAATCCATGGTGATCTTTCCCATTTCCACATTGGGATGTCCAAATTATGGACTAATCCAGCTAGTCTTTGATGCTCAGCCTTTACTTGCTAACAAGTGAAACATTCTGCAAAATACGTGGCAATTTTCTTCTTCACATTATTCCACCAATATATTTACTTCAGGCCTTTATGCATTTTTATTGATCCAGGATGCATAGTATACAAAGAATGGCGTGCTTCCTTTAGAATCTTTTCCTTATCTCTGGTATGTTAGGCACACAAACTCTAGTTCTAAACCTCAAGGATCCATCTTTATGTATCTTAAATTCTCTTCGATTGCCTTCTTCCACCTCTTTCTTTATCTTCAATAGTTGAGGATCATTCTGTTGGTTTACTTTAACTTCATCTCGCAAAGAAGGTTGTATTACCATATTTGCTAATTTAACTCTAATTTGGCGGATTCTAATTTTAATTCCAATACGATCCAAGTCCTCCAATATTTTCTTTGAGAAGTAATTAGACATGCTAAATTGCATGAATTCTTACAACTCAAGGCATCAACAATAACATTTGCCTTGCCGGGATGATAATTGATGGTCATATCATAATCTTTCAGAAGCTCTAACCATCTTCTTTGCTGTAAATTTAACTCCTTCTGGATAAATATATATTTCAAACTCTTGTGAGCAATATATATTTCACAATGTATTCTATATAAATAATATCTCCAAATTTTGAGGGCAAACACTACTGTTGCTAACTCAAGATCATGAGTAGGATAGTTTTGTTCATAATGCTTTAACTGCCCGAAGCATATGCTATGACTCTCCCATTTTGCATAAGTACACATCCCAATCCTCTTCTAGAGGCATCACTATAGATAGCAAAGCCTATGTCTCCATTGGGTAATGCAAGTATTAGGGCATACACTAATCAACTTTTTAGCTCTTGAAAGCTTTTCTCACATTCATCTGACCAAATAAATTTAACTCCTATCTGAGTAAGACGAGTTAGAAGTGAAGCAATACGGGAGAATCCTTCCACAAATTTTCTTTAGTAGTCAGCCATACCAAGAAAGCTACGGATCTCCGTCACATTAGTTGGTCTGTTCTATTTAATAATAGCTTTTATCCACATAAATCCCTTCTTTACAGATTACATGCCCAAGAAATGCTACTTCCTCTAACCAGAATTCACATTTCTTAAGTTTCACACACACTTGTTCTCTCTTTAATGTGTGCAACACTTGTCTCAAATGCTCTTCATGTTCTTCATTGTTTCTTGAGTATATCAGAATATCATCAATAAATACCATGACAAACCAATCCAAGAAAGGTTTAAATATTCTGTTTATAAGATCCATGAATGCTGCAAGTGCATTTGTGAGCCCGAATGGTAAAACTAAAAAATTCATAATAACCATAGCGGGTTCGAAATGTAGTTTTTGGCACATCTTCTGGCTTAATTTTTAACTAATAATAACCAGAATGGAGATCGACTTTGGAAAATACTTGAGCTCCTTGAAGTTGATCAAATAAATTATCAATTCTCGATATTGGATACTTGTTCCGAATGGTTACTTTATTCAATTTACAAAAGTCAATATATATCCTCATACTACCATCCTTTTTCTTTACAAATAATACATGCGCACCCCAAGGTGACACACTATGCCGAGTGAAGCCTTTATCTAAAAGTTCTTGCAATTGCACCTTCATCTCTCTCAATTCGGCATGTGTCATTCAATAAGGAGCCTTAGAAATGGGACTCGTACTAGGTACTAGATCAATTGAAAATTCAATCTCTCTATCTGGGGGCATTCCTAGGATTTCTTCTGGAAATACCTCTAGAATTTCTCGGATAATTGGTATCTCTTCTAATCTTGGTTTTCCATCATCAACCATTTCAACTAAAGCCAAATAACCCATACATCCTCTCCTCAACGATCAATGTTCTTTAAGGTCTGAGATGATTTTTAAGGGTTCTTGAGATTTATAGCCCTAAAAAAAAAATTCAGTTGGCCAGGAAATTTAAATAATACTTTCTTTTCTTGACATAAAATAGAAGCATGATTTAAGGATAACCAATCCATCCCAATATGACGTCGAAATCATGCATTTCTAGCATTAATAATTCTACAGGGAGTTCCTTGTCGAGAATATTAATTTTACCACTACAACCATAATTCAATACTAATATGCTACCCCCAGGTGTACTAACAAGAAATTCTTGCTGTAGGGTATCATAGGGTAATTTGTTTCTCTTAACAAACTGTGCAACAATAAAGGAATGTGATGCACCAGAATCAAAAAGTACTCGAGCATTAACCGATGCAAGAGTTAGCGTACCTGTCACCACATCTTTGTCTGCTTCCACTTCCTTCTCAGTTAAGGAATAAATTCGGGCCTTGACTTGAGGATGCCTATTCCCACCACTGGACTGGCCAGTTAGGAAGGTATCCTGAGGTGGTTGTCATAGGGGATAGTTTGTAATTTTGTGATCTTTCTGTCTGCATCTAAAAGAAGCTCCGATATTTTTCCAATAATTTTTTGCTTTATATCCAAGTTTATGACAAACATCACATCTCAAAATTTTCTGATTAAGAAATTGTTCCTCTCTACGTCCAAAATTCTACTTTTTATTTCTCCAATTTCTATTTCTCCCGCCATGATTATCTGGCCAGAACCGCTTCTTTGGATAGGAGCTACCCGTCTCATTCTTTTATTTTGCATCAATCTCATTTTTCTCAATTAACAAGGACTCCTTTAAAACTTCTCCATATGTAGGGAGTTCAAATGCACTGACCGTCTTCCGAATGTCTGAGTGAAGCCCTTCTTCAAAGTGATGAGCTCTATCATCTTCCTTACCCAACAAGTGAGTAAAAAAATTTGATATATAAGTGAACTCCTCTTCGTATTTATCTATCATCTTATCACCTTGCTCCAATTTACGAAATTCTTGTTCTTTTTGCTTGCTAACAATTGAGGGAAAATATTTTTCATAAAAATCTTTTCAAATTCCTCCCATGATATCTTGTATGCATTCTCATCCAACGTCCTGACCTGCATTTGCCACCACCCATAAGTACAGTCTTTTAACATGTACACTGCATAATCAACCTTCTACACTTCTGGGCATTTCATGTATGTGAAACCTTTTCCATTTCCATGATCCAATGCTCAGCAATCATAGGATCAATTGTTCCTTCAAAACTAGGCAAAGATAGTTTCTTGAATTCCCCTACGCCGCTTCTTATTTTTGAGTGTTCCTTGTTCTGATCATTCATTAGATTATGATCGGTTTGATCTTGTTGTCTGGTGACTATAGATATCACTGCTTGCAGTAGATCCATCATTACATTGTTGTCTACTTGGTTTCTTGAGGTTGATGCATGAGCAATTATAGGTCTCATCATTTCACTTATCGTTTGACTGAGATCATTATCCCCGTTAGGAGGGGTTTGGTCTTTACATGTAGCCATTGTCCTATAAATAGAATGTTTTGGTCAACTATTATACAAGAGATATATTCTAAGCTAGTCACATACATGCAATTCATGTAATCATGAACTCAATCATTACTAAACACAATAACACAAATTAGTATTTACAAACCAAAAGCATGTTATTAATATTTAACTTTTTAGTTCATACACATATATGAGTATATGGGTTCTACATATATACATATTTTTCTACCAAAAGTCCTATATACCTCAAAAAGTAACTAAGAAAACCCATACACTGATCTTACAAAATTGTCCTTATAGTTACACTTTACTCCATCGAGGAAGAGGAGCTGCTGGAGCTAGAGCTCCCCTCGGTTAGCTCGGTCACCTCCGAGTCTTGGCTACTATTTGAGTCAGACATTGGATCTGAATCGATACCACTAGTCCCCCATTCTTCAAGATTGAGGTCTGCACCCATACCCAAAATATTCGACTCACCCTCAGAGGAGGCAAGTTCTTGGTCATCATTAGAAATCTTGGCTACATGTGACTCCATACCAGAGGGATCAGATGAAATCATAATGATTTCAGATGTTGAGGACTCTATGGGAATAACTTCTACTATTGGCTCATCCTCATCAAAGGGAGTAGTCTCAGACTCAAAAGAATCTATTGATATAATCTCTACTGACTCTATATCAAAGGAATCTGTCATCTTATGACTAGTCAAAATCTCTTTTGGGCCAGTCTCGTCAGAATCGTACTCCTAGTCTTTTTGGTTGTGTACCCACGGGTTGCTTATTGAGGTTGTATAGCTAGAATGAGTGTTTGAGGAGCTAGTTGATGAATGTGTCCCCGCCATCCTACAAAAGGGGACCATCCATCAGCATACTAAAATAAAATGACAAAAATAAAATAAATAAAATAAACATGCATTAAGAAATATAAGAAAATGAAATAGGGTCAACTAAATCCCATATGTACCCTCCTTAAATATGTAAAATGTCTTACGATAAAATATTTATATGCATACACGTATGTACATATGTATACAAATATGTATGTCACATAATTGATCCATACGATAACACTCATTTAGTGCATATACACTATGATACGTGCCCTACAAGGCTTCTAACGTTGAAACCTGGGCTTTGATACCATCTTACTATCAAGCCCTAAAACTTGCAGTGGAAATTCATAAATACAGGTTATGTGACAGCAACGACTCGTGCACAAGACAATTCTTATACATTAGTCAAGCCTGACACTCCATATCACACAGTTTATCTCAAAGCATTTATAAATCTGCTGATGATAGAAGTTCAGAGCAACTCTATATATGTATATAATCCATATTTATAACCCACAAGTTCACCGTTATAAGTATTTTACTAATTAGCACATTGCTGACTGTATCTAACATAAAAAAGGAGGCTTTCATATAATGCCCCTCAACAAAACACCATAAACAAAAGTTTGGCTATATGCAGCTACGCCAGATCTGAAAAAATGAAAAGCAACGGGATGAGCTAGGACTCAGTGAGAACATTTCCCACCACAGTTTAGATAGCTAACAAATTAATAATAAGAATAATTCCCGGAAATAATGAATTATAAATTTTGCACTATAATTCCAAAAAGAATTACAAGTAGGGTCCAAACAACATACTTTTGATATTTTTTATGTAATAGTTTATAATTTTTTCTCATTTGCAAAGTAAATATATTGTACTATATTCCAAAATCAGACCCATTTTTAAAACAAGGAAAATACCAAGAAAAATGGACTATTAAATTTGTGCAAAAACCAAAGGTTTGTAATTTGCTCTATTTCACAATGAATTGTCAAAATCTTAAATTTCGATGAGTCATTCGTGAATATAAAAATCACCTCATAGCTCACACTAAGACTACAAATTATAGCCCAGTAGCATGGGAATGTGTAAAATACATCACATAACAGATAATTCCTGGGAATTAAATGTACCTATCACTGCCATAGGTTACTGGCCAAGTACAGAGTAGCCAGAACAAATTTCAAAAGGGCCAATTACAAAAGGGCCAATTATAGAAGGGACGAATACAGAAGGGCTGAATAAATGTGCATTCACTATATGGCAGACAGAACACTCCATAGTGGACTTTCTGAGGATTAAAAATAATCGAGAATCACTTGTCAAGTCAGAAATACCTTGCTCATTAGATATTACAAATATTTTCAAATGAAGTGGACGAGGGTAAAATTCATCATCCCAGTTAAAACAGTTTATGGATTTCACTTTTCTTTATTTTTATCTGTTATTAAGTCACAAAAAATCTTTGGACCCATTAAACTGTCAAAACATGTTCAAAATATTTCTTTTCTTCAAAAGCTTTCAAATAAAGCAATATCTATAATTATATGAGATCGTGTAAAAACCAAATTCACTTTTCATATTTTACATAAAATAAAATTTCCTTTTCATATCTTGTACGAAACTAACATCGTATTATAGGATAAACTACAACAAATTAGATCAAATCACATTTAACTTTAATATACACAAAAAATAATAGACTATTCATTTTTCAAGCACAAGATCATTGAAACATGGTGCTATGTACTCATGTAATTTTATATTATAAAAATACTAGTAAGAAATAAGCTCACCTCTAGTGGTCACGACTGCCTCAAAATATTATTCTCCTGAATATCAACCAAAACCTATAATATGATGGTTTAAAGTTAATATTAATTCATGACACATATATTATAGGTTAATCAATTCATAATCTAGAGCCATTAAATTCAAATATAATCAATATCAATTAAAATCTATAAATAGGGTACAATTGACAATTTTAGCAATTTATCAAAATTTATTACTCTCATATACTAGCTTTTGGACATCATAATAATATATGATAAGACAGGGGGTTATAGGGAATAATTCAAGCCCAAAAGTTATCATTTATTCTTTACATTGGACTTATTTGCAAATAGAATAAATAACAGGGGTCTATACATAATGTTTCCATTCATATATGGTCTTAGATTTCTCTGTTAGGGTTTATTTACAAATCTTTGTGGCTATTAGGGACTTAGAATGAATTCTTAGGTCACAAATCTCTATCCTCCACTCAAGAGGGTTTATAGGCAAAGTTAAAATAACTTGGGGGGGTTTTGATAAATTTTGCTCCATTTATTTTGTTTACACCTGATCATCTTCCTTCTTCATTCTTCGTTTCTTTTCTTTCTTTTTTTTCTTCCGTTCCTCCTCCTCCTCCTCCTCCTCTCTCTCTCTCTCTCTCTCTCTCTCTCTCTCTCTCTCTCTCTCTTTTTCTCTCTCCACCCCCTGAACAGTCTAAGGCCTCTCTCTCTCTCGCCATGGAGGTTGGTGGGTGATAGGGGATCGCCGACGACCAGGAGCGGCCGACGACAAGACCCACGCCGGATCTAGGGTTAGTAAAAAACTTTTTTCTAATCCACCACATACATCTTAAACACATAATTTTTTTTTTGCAAATCCTAGTTTTTAACTTCATAATCATAACAAGTTATCATCCTCACTCATTCTATTTTGATTCAAATTACTAAAACTTACTATGAAATTTAAAAGTGGTTATAACTCAATTGATTAGGATATTGATTTGTTGCCTTGGTCTTCTTTTCTCCCTTCACAAGCTTTCTATAAATCCCTGAGAGTTTGGTTGAGGATGAGAGGGTATTCTCCTTTTTTTTCTTTCTTTTTTCCCTTTTTTGTGGGGTTTTCTTTGATTTTTCTCTGTTTTATCCCTCTGTTGAGGAGGTGATGCCCTAAGCATCAATGGTTTTTAGCCATTAAAACACTAACGTGGTAGTTAAACAAGAGCTGGGGGTAAAATTTTAAAGAAAACCCTAATTAGTTTCCCTAATATATATTTTAAATTTTTTCTCCATTAATCCAATTTTAAGGCACTGATTACTTAGGCTACTACCTGCCAATTCGATGCACATGTTCCTCTGATAAGAGCATTTGCCCAATCGGGCGACAACTCTATTCAAGAAGTTTTTCCACTTGTCTGCCACGACGAATCACTAGACGAACGCACCCAACCACTGACCACATGTTCTCAACCAACAAACTATTAAGTTCTAATTATATGGATGGTTTTTTTGTTGGATAGCATGTTTCTAATATGTTTCTTAATTTGTTTTGGTAACAGGTTTTTGGGGTTCCTAATCTGTTTTGGTAACATGATTCTAAATCTGTGTTGGTAACATGTTATTAGGATTCGTAATCTGTTTTGTTTTTTGTTTTAGAATTCCTAGTATGTTTTTGGTTTTAAGATTTCTATATATATGGAACGATTGGAAGAGAGAATTAAGTAGCGAATTGAGGATATTTAGAGCACAAAAAGAGGTATTTTCTGAACCATTGGTTAGGGTTTTATTTTGAGAGAATTAGAGATTTGTTGGTGAGTGTTAGATATTTGCTTTAAAGATCTGCACGTATGTTATATATTGTTTCAGATTTCTGTTTTTGAACTAGTCTTCTAGTCAGTTAGTTGTTGCTAGTCTTTAGGATCAAGTTTCCTATTCTTTAGGAGTAAGCCAGTAGTGGTTTAGTGGCTTATAACGTGGTTGTTATGACTCTTAAGAATTTTTTTGAGTACTATAAATGTAGAAGATCTCTGATGAATAAAGTATCAATTCAACCTTTGCAGAATATCCTAATATTGTTATCTTCTTCCTTTAAACTTATTTTTTGTTTCAGCCTTCAACCTTTAAGTTCTCTGTTTTTCCTTCTCTTTTAAACCAATGAACTGGTATCAGAGCTCTTCTTCTTAAGGGGTCTGTGAAATGGAAGCAGAAAGCAGTTCTCCACAACCAGCTCCTCCAACCTTTGATGGTGAAAATTATCAGATTTGGGCAGTGAAGATGGAGATGTATTTGGAGGCTTTGGATCTTTGGGAAGCCGTGGAAGAGGATTATGAAGTTCCTCCGCTGCCAAACAATCCCACCATGGCTCAGATCAAGCTTCATAAAGAAAGGAATGTCAGAAAGTCTAAAGCTAAAGCTTGTCTCTTTGCTGCTGTTTCAACAACTATCTTTACAAGGATTATGTCCCTCAAAACTGCCAAAGAAGTGTGGGACTATTTGAAGGAAGAATATGCAGGAGATGAAAGGATAAGAGGCATGAAGGTGTTGAATTTATTAAGGGAATTTGAGTTGCAAAGGATGAAAGAGTCTGAGACAATCAAAGAGTACTCAGACAGGTTGCTGGGCATCGCAAACAAGGTGAGGTTACTTGGTACTGAACTTTCTGATTCTAGAATTGTTCAAAAAATACTTGTAACAGTGCCAGAAAGGTACGAGGCTTCCTTAACCACCTTGGAGAATACCAAGGATATGTCTAAGATTCCCTTGGCGGAATATTAAGTGCCTTAAAAGCTCAAGAGCAACGAAGGTGTCACGCCCGCTTCCAAAATACACGGGATCGAAACGTGACAGCCCCGACGTATTATCAAGGAGAGTAAATAAAAAATAAATGTTTCTCCTCAACCTAATACTGTTAAAGCGTCCTAGAAATAAGTACAATGCGAAGTCACAGGTCCCCGATCACAGTCAGCAAGAATATAATGAACAAACTCAGAACATAATGATACATATCCCAAATGGAATAACATCCGAAGCATAATATTCGGTCAACTGCCCTTATAAAAAACTATCTGAATGAAATACTGGAGAATATAAATATACACTGAGAAAGGAACTGAAAGAACTACAAAATAAACTAGGACCAATCAAAGATAGGCTCCGACTCCTTCTTCTTGCTCTGTCTACATAGCACCTTCTGTTGAAGACTCCCTCTGGTCCTGTTGAACCTGTTCTTCTCCTAAGTCTGACGTACACCAGAGAAAACAGGTGTACGTCGGTGCATGGCGCACGGCAAGACCCAACCCCACAAAGATTAGAACGAACGGAAATCCAATGCGAAAACAATACAATAAAAAACAACAAAAGAACGTACAATTGAAATCCGCAATTCAAATGAAAACACTACTAAATTATGATAACAATAAGCATCCAGAATCGATCAGGTAACGAATCATGCAGGCTAGCGATCAGTCGTAATCATCCAAATCACAAGACATACACTAGAAAAATTAATACTTAAAAATCTACAACTCGAGACGTAGTAGTCGGCGAAATAATCCAAACAAGGAAACCCTCAGTATATACATATGTCTCAAATGTAGATATATTAAATTTATATCCTCATCTAGGTATCGGAAAGAAACACCAACTGTCCTACATCTCACAATAATCCATACCTAGGCCAAACATCACAGGTCATATAACTAGTCATTCTATAACGCTCACTGGTCACATCTTACACAAGCCAACGCTCATATCACCGGATAATTGACTGTTCACAAATCTCCTACGTGCATCCAATCCCGCTACACATGCGGCCTAGAGACTACACATAAACCGTTTCTGCCCTGGTTCGAACTTCAAACAGAACTCGGGTGACGAACGATTTCACTGACTAAAGTGATGCTCACACTTCACTTCTTCTGCTTCGTCTACAAGACACTCCTGCTGAGAATACTCTGCTTTGGCGCATCTCCAAGCTGAACATATTCTTCTTCTAAGTCTGACGTACACCAGAGAAAACAGGTGTACGTCAGCGAGTATGGCACACGGCAAGACCCGACCCCACAAAGAAAATAGAACGAACGGAAATCCAATGCGAAAAACAATACAATAACAAAAACAACAAAAGAACGTACAATTGAAATCCGCAATTCAACATGAAAACACTACTAAATTATGATAACAATAAGCATCCAGAATCGATCAGGTAACGAATCATGCAGCTAGCGATCAGTCTAATCATCCAAATCACAAGGACATACACTAGATAAAATTAATACTTAAAAATCTACAACTCGAGACGTAGTACGTCGAGCGAAATAATCCAAACAAGGAAACCCTCATGTATATACCATATGTCTCAAATGTAGATAATTAAATATTAATCCTCATCTAGGTATGGAAAGAAACACAACTGTCCTACATCTCACAATAATCCATACCTAGCCAAACATCAAGGTCATATAACTAGTCATTCTATAACAGGTCACTGGTCACATCTTACACAGAGCCAACGCTCATATCACCGGATAATTGACTGTTCACAAATCTCCTACGTGCATCCAATCCCGCTACACATGCGGCCTAGAGGACTACACATAAACCGTTTTCTGCCTGGTTCGAACTTCAAACAGAACTCGGGTGACGAAACGATTTCACTGACTAAAGTGATGTACACACTTCACTTTAGCCCTACAAACCAACCCCGGTGGCGACACCAACCACGGAAGCGAGCCTGGAAGATACATCAACAGTCTTATCCGATCACATGAACATTAACTTCCTCATCCCAACTCTTCTCGTTTTTCTAAATCAACCATAATCCTCATTGAAACTCGGGTTCACCACCTAACTCAGTCAACTCACTCACACATGTCACTAAGTCTGTTCATGACGCAGGAAGCCACTAAGTCGAACTACTAATGGTTATCAATCACAGCAAATAATAACAAAACAATTAATCATGTACAATAATATCATGGCAAATCAGGTAATCGAAATTGAGAGTCATAAATTTATGAACAACCAACTATGTAATTTAGAAAAGTAATCTTTTCCAAATTAATTTATTTTAAATTATTGTAGTCTTCCTAAAATGATTCCTTTCACAAAATAAATAATTTCAAAATATAATTCTTTTGACGGAAATAACTTAACAACTCAAGATGACCTCTTTTCCGAAATAAATACCTTGAAATTGTCTATTCTAATAATTATTCAAAACCAACCCTTTTTTCCAATTAATCTTTTTCTCATCATAATAATTCTAAAAATAATCTTTAAATATACTCTTTCTTTTAAAAACATCTCACAAAATACTTATTTCTTTAAATTACTTATCTAACATCATTATCAATATGATCATCAACAAGCTCACGCAGTTAATAACAATTCACAATCTAATCTATGTAACTAATTAATGACAGATATAAATATGAAATAACGAGTCAAGAGGAACGGGATCTTGCCTACGAGACCGTGGGGTCTGATGGCGAGGTGACGACGCTGATGCGGATGCTCGGGAATGTTGTTGGAATGTCTCGGAGCTCCGACGGGCTTGCTGGCGGCTAGAAGAGGGCGGTTCTTCCACTAGTTGTTCGTTG
>NC_033799.1:38002683-38004010 GCF_001876935.1 Asparagus officinalis | reverse complement strand
GGGTCGCTGGCGTCGGGCGGCGGCGAGTGCGGAGACTAGGGCGGCGAAAGGAGGGACTGGGGCGGAGCGGTCTTTGGGTTCTTTCGAAGAGAGAGAGAGAGAGAGAGAGAGAGAGAGAGAGAGAGAGAGAGAGAGAGTGTGTGTGTGTGCAGAGAGAGGAAGTGAGCGATGGAGAGAGAAAAATGAATTATTTAATGAGAAAGAAATGGGGTGTACGGGAGTGATGGCTGGTGTGTGAGGGGAAAGTGGGGATGTGGGGGAAAACGTGGGGTGAGAGAGGTAATTGAAAAATTGAAATATTATTATTATTATTATTATTAAAACGAAATTAAATAGCAAAATAATTAAAATGTTACCAGGATCAATTAAGTAATTTAATTTATAATTAACCAAATAAATATGAAGCCTGATTTGTAAATCATTAAAATTTCTAGAAAATTGGTAAAAATATAGTTATTCTCTTTAAAAATAAAATTTAATATTTAAATACCAGGAACGTTATGTAAATCAGTATTAAAAATTTATGGTCATTACATTCTACCCCCCTTAAAACAAATTCCGTCCTCGGAATTAAAATAAAAGTAATGTAGAAAGAATCCAATGACGGAGATATGGAATAATATCCATAAACAGAGAAGAATGTAAAACAAAAACGACACAAGGTAAGGTACAAGATGTGACAGTTAAGATATCGCTATCGTAATTCTGACTCGCAACAAAGTCCAAACAAATACTATGATACAAACATATTTAACTGTGTGAACTCGTTACACAATACTTGTAAATATATAAGCAATCTAATCAGTATAAAGTATAAGATAAGCAAAAATATAGAATCAAAACAAATAGATACAATATAAATAAACAATCATATAGAGTGAATCATGCAAATAATATACAAGCATTCATAAAAACAAAGCAGAAATATATTAAGTAAGAATAAGGTCAAGTAAGAACAATAAATCTAAAGCAAACACAAAATAAGTCAAATACAATAGAACAGACAGAACATAAATAACATAATAAGAGAAAAGTCGAAAACTCTAAAACACATAGTAGTTTAAACAAAATATAATAGCATGGTATAACAATGGTTAATCAAAAATAAGAATAAATTTAATTATGAAAAACACAATCAATACAGGTTCAAACTGAAGATATTAAAAACACAATGTAAGATATAAAATCCATAAAACTAGTAAATGAGCAAAAACGAACATTAACATGATCATATAACAAAATAGAATGATATAATAACAAGTATAAATCAAAGATAATAGGAAAAACAATCATAAAGCAATTAGAATAATAATACATACAAAATAAA
>NC_033799.1:37996507-38001683 GCF_001876935.1 Asparagus officinalis | reverse complement strand
GTGGCCGAGATCAATAGGCTCGGGCACGAACTCCATTAGAGATGGGGGCGAAGGAGAATATGATAGAGGACCTGAAGGTTTCAAAGACTCAGAAAGTGGCCGAGATCAATAGGCTCAGGCACGAACTCCATGAGAGTGAGAAGTTCTAGCCAGCACTAAAAGAGAGAGAGAGAGAGAGAGAGAGAGAAAGGCTGAGCAACAAGCCACTCGTCATGACAAAGGCCAGCTGGAGGAGAAGCAGTTAGCTTGATAGAAGCTTCAAAAAGATCTCACTCTTCGCAAGTTATCTTTGATCAAAGCTCAACGCCATGTTGCTTATTTGTAATCCAAGGCTCACTGATCGGGACTCATCGTGGACTATTGTCACAGCATCATTGGAAGAAATGGAGGTGGCAATTGCTTGTAAGGCGGGCTTCGACTATCTCATGGCACAACTCTCAGTTAAGATGTAGAGCCTATCCGATCACTTCCATTACCCTCCAAGGTTTACTAAGTGTCTAGATGGGCTCCTGGAGGTAGAGAGGCTCGGAGGCTTGATCTCGGCTAGAGTGATGTGGGGGATGAGTCGGATGACGAGGCCGTTAGGGGCTCTGGCAGACAGGTCAAAGATGGAGGCGAGAGATCGAGGAGGGAAGTTGAGGAGGGCTCATCTGGCCAGAAGAGTGATGGGGCAAAGCGAGAGGTTCAGTCTCCTCTTTCACCACCTGCCATCGATGGCTGTCCCCCTTTGACTCTGGGAGCGGGAATGGATCTTTCTTAGCCTACTAGGATCTTTGTTCCTTCATGTTGTTCTTTCGTATGTGTAGACTTGTATATATTCCAAAGTGTGTAAATAAAAAGACATTATGTCAATTCTTTATTTTTTCCTTTGTCTTGAATCACGCTTCAAGTTTTGTAGGGAGTTGAACCCGTTTTGTCTATTGGGCTTCCTATTGACTTTCTTTTGTCCAAATAATGCCCATAGCGATTTATTGGACTAACGGTATATGCCTTGAGCTCGCAAAGTGGATATTGAAGTCTTATACTCCTCTCTTTTTTAGGATAAATGTTCTAGTGAGGAGTTGGTCGAGTTGACTTTCAAATACCCAAGTCATCATGTAAGCAGCCAAGCCAAACATAAATAGTTGATGATGGCCCGTTTTATCAAGAGATAAGTGTTATAGTGGTTTGGATACTATATAAGGGTCGACTTGACATCTCTTTTCTAGTCGACCATGTGAGTTGTCGGTCCATAGGGTCAAGTTGGTGATGTCAATTATATTTTGAATAGTCACAAGTTGGCGAGATCCAAGGCGCCTTTACTAGGGAGATGAGAGATTGCTATTGAAAAGACTATATGACACCATCAGTGTTGTAAATAGCGGCCAATAACGGGGCTATAGCGGGGCGAATAGTGGTCGCGACACTTCAGCACTACGCGTAGGGGTTTCGCAACTGGGCTTCGCGGGAAAAACCGCTTAGCATTCAAATAGCGCGTAAAAGCGCTTAAAAGCGGATAAAAACGCTTAAAAGCAGATTAAAGCGGCTAAACCCGCTATTGGCCGCTAAACCCGCTATCAAACGCATATGTTTTTTTCGCCCCGAACCCAAACCCGACTTGTTAAACGCAGATAAAGCGGCCATGATGAATCTCCTACTCCCGAACCCTAATCCCTCTCTCCTACTCCCGAACCCTAATCCCTCTCTACCACGACGAATCTTCTCCGCTATAAGCTCCAGCAGCTCCGCTCCACCTCGCCGTGACTTCATCATCTCCGCGCCTTCATCATCTCCACTCCACCTCGCCGCGACTTCCGCAGCTCCGCTCTACCTTGCCGCGACTTCATCATCTCTGCAACTCTGCTCCACCTCGCTGCGACTTCATCAGCTCCAACGAACAGCTCCGCTCCAGGCTCCAGCGAACAGCTCCGCTCAAAGCTCCAGCCTCCCTCTAGCGTCATCTCCATCTCTGTTGGCTAAATCTGCAACAGAGGAAAATGTATAAATTCTCCTCTAAACCTTTTTATAGTTTCCACGTCTTCCCTTTCAATGAAGTACAATTTCATCTTTTTTATCATATTCCCTATCTTCTCTTTCAACTGATTTTTTCTTATTTTCATAAACAAATGGTTGATATCTTGTTGATCTTTGAACTTGCACTAGTAAGCGTAACTATTAACTAATAGGAGGCTTCTTTTATGGATATTTTTTGTTGGGATGTTCTAATTAGAAGATACTTACTCCATCATAAGATGAATGCCCCCATGTTATGGTTATAAAAAATTTGTACATTTTTGTTGGGATGTTCTAACTAATAGGAGGCAGTTTATTATGTTTGCCTAAATGAACACTGGGCATATTTTTGTATGGTTATTTGGAATTTTATATTAGAGACTTGAAAGTTGAAGAGGGACAACTAACAGTCTTTTGGATAAACAGGTACATTTTTTCATTCTTTAATCTATATAATTATAGTGCGTTGTTAATATTATGTAATTATCACACATCTATTTCATGTTTAGGCATCAAGTATGCATTTATAGGATTTTTAGATTTTTGTATGATTTTTCTTATTATTTAGAATATTTAAATATATTTATATTTGACCGCTATTTGACTGTGCTCTATTTACTGTTAATTTACCACAATAGCCCGCAATAGCCTAAGCGGTACCTCACCGCGACGTGACGCGATCCGCTATCAACTACCTTGGACACCATTGAGCACTAGACGTTGTCGCTTCGATTCTCGAGCGAAGTGGTGTGGAATAAAGAGGGCGGCGCCTCATTTTTGTGATGCCTGTTCAGATTTCATGGTCGATCTCGTCCGCTTATTTTGAACTAGGATGGCTTCTCCACATGCCACCCTTGGTGTCTATATATATTTCTTGGTTGTGCAAAGGGCTTTTATTCATGAATTTTTGCCCTAAAACTTACTACTTTCCTAAGTTCAAGTTTTCATTTTTTGACGGCTTCTCCACATGCCACCCTTGGTGTCTATATATATTTCTTGGTTGTGCAAAGGGCTTTTATTCATGAATTTTTGCCCTAAAACTTACTACTTTCCTAAGTTCAAGTTTTCATTTTTTAACAACTTTGCACAAAATTTTGACAACTTTCATGGCTGCTCAAACCTCTACAACTGGCCGCAATGAGGTGAGGATCGATTTTCTCTGGCCTGTTCGCTCAAAGATCTGTGTCCAGAAGCTCGAAGTCTACTACGAATTTTTTTGATATCCCTAAAGCCTTCACTTTATCGGCACCTAGCGGTAGCGATCCGGTGTACCTCCACGTCAAGGACATATTGCTGTTGTACATGGCCCATCTAGAATACGAGCTTAGGTTACTACTTCATCCTTTCATACAAGAGGTATATGGTGCTTTAGGAGTCTCCCCTTTGCAACTAACGCCCATCTTGGTTGCCATATTGGTGGGGTTCCTGATGGTCTGCTAACAAGTTAGTGTCAAACCAAGTTAGTGTCAACTAATGCCCATCTTGGTTGCCATATTGGTGGGGTTCCTGATGGTCTGCTAACAAGCTAGTGTCAAACCAAGCATGCATGTGTTCAGCAAACTTGTGGTGGTCAAGACGACGAAGAAAGATGCCCATTATTTCTTCTAATACATTGGCGACTGCAAGCTGGTGTCAGAACCTCGAAACTCAATAGGGATTGGAATGAGCGATTTGTATGGGTCTTCGGCAACGACGTCATCCTATTTTTTACCCCACTTGGCCTAAGATTAAGAAGGATGTGCTAAGGCCACAAATACTCTCGGCTAAAGAGAGGTGGTAGCTTGAGAAAGTCCGCTCCTATGCTGGGTTCGGGAAATGAGTAATCTCTTTAAGAAATCTTCGCTTTGGGCAGCCGGTGTACCTAGGGTACCACCTATCGAGATCGACAAGGCAAGAGCTACTCTTCTATCCCTCCCACTGAAGAATAATCCTCTAAAGGGCCTAACTTTAGGGGAGCCAGCACCAGCCACGAGGCCTCAAAAATGACTAAGGGGAGATTTGGTCCTCAATGAGTTCGGCAGGTTACGCTCAAGGGCACCAAAAGTTACGAGTAGATTAACCGGATTAGTGTCGTCATGAAGAAGAAGTTGGAAAAGAAGAGCAGACTGGATAAAGGGCAAAGGTCCAATGGATCGGTCGGGCAGAAAAAAGTTGACTCGGCGGTGAGCCAGCTTTAGGTCCCCCTCCTCCCCTTCAGTCAAATATCATCATTATTAATGAGACATCCCCTCCTAAGTAAACGGAGGATAACCAGCCGAGCCTACCAGTGTTGATGCTCAACCCGAGAAAACTATTGCCCAGGCTTCCTTACCAAACATCAACTCATAGGCTAGGTAAGGAGCCTACCGAGGCGACCGGAGCTTCTAGAGAGGAAGTGGCCCCTCCTCAGCCTCCTGAAATTCCAAGTGCAAAGGCCGCCCCGGTACTGGAGAGTATGGACAATATTTTTTTTTTTTTTTTTTTTTTTTTTTTTTTTTTTTTTTGGTCCTCACACAAGAGACTTCATTAATGTTAATCGATAGTAAATAATAAATAGATACAGCAGAAGTCTTACTAGTTCAAGAAACAATACATTGCTCCTATTGTTGATAGCTGTTGTACCCGCCTACTATCCTAAAACAATTATAATCTAATACCTCGAGATCTGACTACAGTTGTCCGAGGTTAAAGTGAAAGCAAACAAAGTAGAATTTGCATTTATTATAATTGTTTTACATTTCTATTGGGAGCAATATTTATATGTATCTAACCATTTAATCCTCACATCATGGACGACATAACCTTGTACTTTCATTCTATTGAAATGATTGAATCACCTCGACTTCTGATGAAAAGAGAATCAGAGGATTCGAAAAGAGCCATGCTACTTACTCATATTTAAATAATAATCCTCGTCATAAGGAAATTAACCTTTTACTTTTCA
The DNA here is from genome assembly GCF_001876935.1 of Asparagus officinalis. Classification (NCBI taxonomy): domain Eukaryota; kingdom Viridiplantae; phylum Streptophyta; class Magnoliopsida; order Asparagales; family Asparagaceae; genus Asparagus; species Asparagus officinalis. The sequence continues at coordinate 37,996,768 of NC_033799.1, read as the reverse complement.
GTTCACAGGATGATACAATATATTTTAATCATAGGATAATAATCACTATTTGAGCACACTCCACTCTTGATCCCTTGTCCCATACAGCTAACCCTTAATAGATCAAATATTCCTCTGAATAGGCTGCATCCCACTTTTTAGTCAGAGGCTTGTGATAAATCTAGCCATATTACCTCTTCATGGTCTCATGTCCGTAACATTATCCATTTTTGCATCAATGAAAAATTCTTCATTCCATCAACAGTGAGTTCTATTTACAAT
>NC_033799.1:37945318-37992913 GCF_001876935.1 Asparagus officinalis | reverse complement strand
GTGTGTGTGTGTATATATATATATATATATATATATATATATATATATGTTGTGATATGCTATGATACCACTTGTTGTGCGCCTATGTGGAAGCCACAAACCAAACCAACGTGCTTCGAGAACCAAAACAAACAAACGTCGAGATAAAGGCCAAACCAACCAAATCAATGTCACAAACACAAACAAACGATTTTAACGTGATTCGCTAAGTTGCCTACGTCCACGGGGAAGGAAGTGGATGAGGTTTTCACTAATAGAGAAAATTAGTACAAATTGAGATTACAAATCACGCGAAGGAACAAACTAATCTTACCACAAAGCTTTTAATCTCTCCAAATAAAACCCTAAACAAATAGCTCAGAAAATACCTTTTTTCTGTGCTCCAAATATCCGCTAAATAAGCCTGAAGAAACCCTAAAATGTATTGGTATTTATATCAAACACCAAAACCCAACCAAAACAGGAAACCAAAATCAGGCCCAAACCCGACTCACGGTCGACCGTCGAACCCATCACGATCGATCGGATCCAAAGACCGAAACCAAAAAACACTACAGGGTTTTGCCGGTCGACCCCCGCGCCACTTGCGGTCTACCACGAAAAGTCCAGAGATTTCCTTGTCTTGTGCACGTTCACAGTCGACCGCCACGCCACTAGCGGTCGACCGTGCAGCACTCAAAATCAGTCATTCGTCCAAAACTGGTCTGATCCAAATCCGTTCGCTGTTTCTTCAATTCTACAATTCTTCACCTCGGTGAAGTTTTCCCAAAACTGAGCCGACACCAACCAAACCAAATACCCCACTTGTTGCGTCAAATACAAAGTGAAAGAAAATCATGACAACGAACTCACTCCACAACAAGTCGAGACTCAAATGAGAATGCGATCACTCTCCAAAAGTTAGTATCTACTTGTGGTAGCCAAATCCAAAGAAGTCATCAGCTCTCTATCAAACACCGTGCTCCCAATCAAATAATACAAATTATTCCTCCTGACTGCCTTCATCACAATCATGGACCATAATGTGACCTTCAAACGTGCCTCCAAAACTCCAAGTGAAATGATGTTCTTTTTTAACTGAGGAACAAAACTCACTCCAACCAACTCCCGAATCACTCCGTCACTCATCCTAATCCGAACGGTACCAATACCACCAATAGGACATTCATGATCATTACCCATGAGCACGACATCTCCTCTTTCCAACTCCTAAAAGCTAAAGAACCAATCCCTTCTAGGGTAAATATGGTAAGAAACACTCGAATCCAACATCCACTCTGTAGAGTCGGCAACACAAACTGACGGTAGTGCAGATAACGAGTAGCCTGAAGAATCCGAATCTAAATTGTTACCACTAGCCTTGACAATATTCACCTCTGAAGCTTGAATAGCTTCCCCTTATTATTCTCGGCTCGATCAACCAACTTTGGGCATTAGGCTTTCCAATGCCCATCCTTTTTACAAAGGGCACACTGATTTCTACGAACTCCAAGATGTTCCCCTCTAGACTGTGACCTCCTACCACGGTTTGGACTCTTTGCTCTTGCAAATAATGCTCCCGCTACCGGCTCAACTGAAGTATCATTATCCTTCTTTCGAAGCTGATAATTCACAAGTCCAGTGGTGACCTCACTATACAAAAGAGATGTCTTCTCATTAATAAGAGTAAGAACGAAGGTCTCATATTCCTCGTCAGGCAAGGAACTCAACAACGCCTTGTCCTCATCTTCAATCATCACATCTACATTCGTCAAATCCGTAAGAAACTTCGTGTAGTGGTTCATGTGATTACCAATGGAGGTCCCCTTCATCAATTGGAAGCAATAAAACCTCCTCTTCAAATGCAAGCGATTCTCCACACTCTTGGTCAAATACTTGCTCTCAAGGATCTTCCAAATCTTCTTAGCCGAAGTATCATTGATCACGTCATATTTTAAATCTTCAGTCAAACAAGATCTAATCACACCACACGCCGTTCTATTCTTCTTCCAAACCTCTCCTCAATGTCGTCCGGTTTCCCGTCCAACTCTAAAGTGTCTTCCAAATTTTGCGTGTTGAGCGCATCCAAGACTTCACATCTCCAAAGATCAAAATTGTTTGTGCCGTTAAACTTCTCCACATCAATTTTCATAGAGTATATTCAAACTTTGGACGGTCTTCACGCCGAAAGTACCCTCCACAATTCATTCTTTCTCGACTTTATTTCTACTGGCTAACACATCTAAGGTTTCTCTTTACTGGCTAATTCGCCAAGAGTTTTTTTTTTACCGGATGATCCACGTAAGGTTTCTCCCTGCCGGCAAACCCACCTAGGGTTTCTACTGGCTGTGACTTCACTTTTCTGATTATTGATGTGTTTAAATATTTCAGACAATGATGACATTACGAAGCTCTTACAATTAGTTATTTTGTTTATATATATATATATATATATACATTTGAAGGAGAATCTTAGATATTATTAGCATTGAGATATAAGTAGATATTATGAGATATTGTAAGATATGATTGGATGTGATTTTATTATATATATATTTTGTAATATTTTCTCAATCTCTATTTAAGATAGGTTAGGATTAGATGAATTAGATCTTTGCATTGTCTATATCTCGACAGTGTTATATAAACGCAAATTAGTCTTGTAAACTATGGGGCACTTTAATGTCAAAAAAAAGATGGGTTATTAAACGTCGAGATATGTATACTAAATAGGTATTTAAGTGCTATTTAGCATGAAGAAATAGATAGTATCTAGCTCTCTTTATTATGCTCAAAGTTTAGTTTCATAAGTCTAAGGCTTGTTACAGAACCAAAGCCGTACCTCATTACTTCACTCATATAAGTTTGGATTAGCTGCATTAAATACAAGTGACCACTCTCAAGGGCATTTGAATAAATCACATCAGCTTAGTGTTAGAAATTGATCAAGAAGTTCAACCATTACATTTAAGATTTAAGTGAAACATATAACATTTAACAAACAAACTCAAAAAAAACTAGCATGCAATAAAAAAAACAAAATCAAACAAGATTTCTTTACATGTTGATTTAATTTATATTTATATTTTATATGACATTTGAATAGACATGTCCACTATTTTCTACACCGGGGTCGATATTTTGGCTCTAGAGGTCGATGCAGCCGATACGTGGATGTTGGATGATGTCCTCCCGTTCATGGCCGGCACCCGTGGAGGAATCACTCTTTGGACGATCCAGAGCCTTCTCTCTTTTGTTGCGGTCTGCACCATCATCTACACGGGTGACTTCACTAATTCTACGGTCTTCAAACTATTTGTGGGGATACTTATCTTTCAGATAGTATATAGTTTTTGTGTGGGAGTTGTCGATATGCATGCCCTCTATGCTCTGATGCATGTACATCGTCCTTAGATACTTTGGGTGTGGACAATTTGAGACTTTATTATGCTCAATCTTGTTTCATGGGTTAGTTTTCTGGTCTACGATTTAATACAATTTCTTGACGTTGATTCTGCCCACATACTGTACTGCTTATCGGGTTGCAGCAGCTATTGCACTAGTGACATCTTTCCTTTTTGGACCAACTTTTCTGCAGAACTTTAGGTTTTTAGTTTATAGGTCACTTTAGTTCTTAGTCCTGTTGTAACTAGTGAATGTGGACTATGTTTAGTTGATGGATTGTACTAATGCTACTTTTAGATTACTTCAACATATCTAAACTATTTTCTTGATTGTAATATCTCATATTATAATGTTTCTTAATTATAATTTTTCTAATATGTTCCAAGCTTCTCTAGGCTTTTGAACAACCTGGAACATAGAATTTCGTTGACACTATAGTGCTATAGACAAGAATTTCTCATGAGCTAATTCCACACTTTGAAATATCTAAATGGCTTCATACCATTACAATTAGCTTTCAAGTAATGGTATTGAAGTAATGGTATGAAGCCATTTAGATATTTCAAAGTGTGGAATTAGCTCATGAGAAATTCTTGTCTATAGCACTATAGTGTCAACGAAATTCTATGTTCCAGGTTGTTCAAAAGCCTAGAGAAGCTTGGAACATATTAGAAAAATTATAATTAAGAAACATTATAATATGAGATATTACAATCAAGAAAATAGTTTAGAAATGTTGAAGTAATCTAAAAGTAGCATTAGTACAATCCATCAACTAAACATAGTCCCCATTCACTAGCTAGAACAGGACTAAGAACTAAAGTGACCTATAAACTAAAAACCTAAAGTTCTGTAGAAAAGTGGGTCCAAAAAGGAAAGATGTCACTAGTGTCATAGTTGCTGCAACCCGATATGCAGTACAGTGAGTATGTGGGCAGAAGACAGAATCAACGTCAATAAACTGTATCAAACCGTAGACCAGAAAACAAACCCATGAAACAAGATTGAGCATAATAAAGTCTCAAACTGTCCACACCCAAAGTATCTAAGGACGATGTACATGCATCAGAGCATAGAGGGCATGCATATCGACAACTCCCACACAAAAACTATATACTATCTGAAAGATAAGTATCCCCACAAATAGTTTGAAGACCGTAGAATTAGTGAAGTCACCCGTGTAGATGATGGTGCAGACCGCAATAAAAGAGACAAGGCTCTGGATCGCCCAAAGAGTCATTCCTCCATGGGTGTCAGCCATGAACGGGAGGACATCATCCAACATCCACATATTAGCTACATCGACCTCTACGGCCAAAATATCGACCCCGGTGTAGAAAATAGTGGACATGTCTATTCAAATGTCATATAAAATATAAATATAAATTAAATAAAACATGTAAAGATATCTTGCTTGATTTTGCTTTTTTTTATTGCATGCTAGTTTCTTTTGAGTTTGTTTGTTATACGTTATAGGTTTCGCATAAATCCTAACTATAATGGTTGAACTTTTGACCAATTTCTAACACTAAGCTGATGGGATCTATTCAAATATCCTCAAGAATGGTCACATGTATTTAATGCAGCACAATGTAGAAATTCATAAGAAATTCAAGTTTGTTTCCCCCGTTGTTCCTCCGACGGTCAAGTCAGCAATGTGCTTGAGTGGACAAAAAAGATGAACTGTGGAAGTTCTTCACTATAGCGAGTAGGCTAAAGTGACAGATAAATTGCTTACCGTGATACAGAGAATAGTTCCCTTAATTATAGCAAACATTTTGGGCTAGTTTTGTAACTTTGGCCAAGTATGCGCTTGCGGCTGGGTTAGTATAGGCTTTACAGGTGTCGACAATGAAGTGGACAAGATCACTTCCACATTTAATGTGATGTGACCGGATGCACACAGTGATGGTGTGGTCCAATGTGTCTTAAAGACTTTCAAGGATGGAGAAATGATGACACCTAACAATACATTTAATGTGATGGCGATGACCCGTCAGCCGGGGGTTCGAGGTATTTGTCGCCTTTCTGCTTGTCTGGTCGAGTGGTGGGAGATACTATCTTTCTAGTCATCTTTGCGAGACTTCGGCCAAGGAGCAGATCGAGGGGGTTGCTTGCCAACTCGACCTAGCAAGGAGGTCGACACATACTACCTTTCAAGCCGGCTAAGGGGGGTGTCGACCTGTCGAGTCGTCCAAATGGGGCACTTAGATTATTCTGAGGTGGTGAACTGATTAGATATTACATCTAATGCAGGACACTTGTTAGCTACTGATTGAAGATTAATTCTTAGTGTTTGAAGCACCATAATAGTTGGCCCCTTTCGCTTGGAGTCAGCATAGGCTAGGTCCGAGTGAAATGAGATTGTAGCCTAGGTTGAGTTCTGTCGTGCATTTAATGAGGGAACTGGAAAAGTCTATGGATGAGATGTGGATGACGTCAACAAACACCCTGTGATTGTTGCTTTGTTTTTCGCACCGAATTGTGGGCTGCTCTAGGTAAGTGGATTGCGCCCTTAATCTTAGAGAAGCCACTTTGAAGTCTGGAATCAATCTCGATCATTGGCTAAATGCTAATTTGGCCGTTGGGATTCGAACAGCCATTACCTAGTTTTCTATAAATAGGGTAATTAAAGAGGGAGAGAGGTTTTCTACCTCTAAAAGATCTTCAAACCACTTCTGAAGCAGAATTCTAATCGTCTTCCTGCAATATCTTAAGGACATTCCAATGGCACTTTCTCATCTCAATGCGAGGCAAGAGCTATTGGCGGAGATTCATTCGAAGGTGACAATGCCACAATTGAGGTTGCTCCATAAGAAATTTGTCATCACTTGTGGTTATCAGTTAACTACACTGATGAGGTCAGAGGCGATCTACGATCATAACGCAAGCCAGGCTCTGTTATATTTGAGGCACCTGGAGTTCGGTCTACGCTTACCTCTTCATCCCTTTGTTAGTCATGTGTTCACGGCCCTGGGGGTATTGTCGTGATTGAAACCGAACCCCATCACTACCCTAGTAAGGTTTGTGGTGATTTTTCATTGGCTGACAATCAAACCATCTCTAAAAGTGTTGGGCCATCTGATTGGTGTCAAGGCGCACCTAAAGGAACCCTATTTCCAATTTCAGGTGATGAGCTAATTCAAAATTGTATCTGATCTCCCTGATTCGATCAAGGACTAGAAGGAAAAGTATGTTTGGATTTTAGGGGACGACTTGGATTTGGGCTACTCCAATTAGCCTGAGATAAGGAGGGAGGCTCTGATGGTGAGAGACTTGTTGAGAGCCGAAAGGGATGCCCTGAATCAGATCAACTTCTTGCAAGATGGAGCATCTACTTGATAGTTTTGTCTGGCATGTGGTTGGCACCTCAATCGAGGCTCCTATCACTAAGGATCATGAGAGGGCATCTAGACTAATTCTTAGAGAAGAGAGTGCCACTGGAGTGGTGTGGACTCTGCCCATAGAGCCAAGAACATCGATGAGGGCAGCAAAACGTCTTCGCCAAGACCAGGCTCCTAAGGAAGTGACGATGGTGGGGTCAAGTGACATCAGCCGCTCAAGTCAAAAGGGGCTAGAAGGGGCTATGAAAAGTTAGCAACAAGAGTTGGTAGGAGGTCAGTATCGAAGCTGAGCCTCAAATAGTGGGTGAGAGGGCTCTTGCTGATCTGGCTGTGCTGACATGCAGCTACCGTAAAGAGATGGTTAAATAAGAGGTGGCCCCACCCACTCAAGACTATCCATATCCTCATCGTGTCGACAAGATTGATGCATGCGCTTGGAAGAAGATGAGGATGTTGCTGATAGGGTCCACCGGAGCTGGCCTTTAACCATCAGGAGCCAGATATAGAGCATCACCATTAGCTTGCCCACCATTTTGATGTGAGGGCGTATGTCCTGGAATCTCGTGTAGCCCAGTCTAGACCTGTGGAGCAATTCTGGTTACCTCGCAATGAAGAACTCCTGGGGGAAGTCCCCAATGTTGGCCTTCGTTCAATCCTCCAGAGCTATCTAGTTCGTGGGGCTTTTGTGGAGCAGGAGCTATATGGTCACGTGGAAAATCCAAACTTCATATCTCAAGCTTCAACAAGAGTTGGAAGCTTGAAGGGCTGAGGAGAGTAAACTAGCCGACTGGCATCGAGAGATGGGGCGAAGGGGAATATGATCGAGGGCCTGAAGGTTTCAAAGACTCAAAAAGTGGCCGAGATCAATAGGCTCGGGCACGAACTCCATTAGAGATGGGGGCGAAGGAGAATATGATAGAGGGCCTGAAGGTTTCAAAGACTCAGAAAGTGGCCGAGATCAATAGGCTCAGGCACGAACTCCCTGAGAGTGAGAAGTTCTAGCCAACACTGAGAGAGAGAGAGAGAGAGAGAGAGAGAGAGAGAGAGGGAGGGAGGGAGAGGGAGAGAGAGATCGCGCTTTGGTGCAAGTCAAGGCTGAGCAACAAACCACTCTTCATGACAAAGGCCAGCTGGAGGAGAAGTAGTTAGCTTGATAGAAGCTTCAAAAAGATCTCACTCTTCGCAAGTTATCTTTGATCAAAGCTCAACGCCATGTTGCTTATTTGTAATCCAAGGCTCACTGATCGGGACTCATCGTGGACTATTGTCACAGCATCATTGGAAAAAATGGAGGTGGCAATTGCTTGTAAGGCGGGCTTCGACTATCTCATGGCACAACTCTCAGTTAAGATGTAGACCCTATCCGATCACTTCCATTACCCTCCAAGGTTTACTAAGTGTCTAGATGGGCTCCTGGAGGTAGAGAGGCTCGGAGGCTTGATCTCGGCTAGAGTGATGTGGGGGATGAGTCGGATGACGAGGCCGTTAGGGGCTCTGGCAGACAGGTCAAAGATGGAGGCGAGAGATCGAGGAGGGAAGTTGAGGAGGGATCATCTGGCCAGAAGAGTGATGGGGCAAAGCGAGAGGTTCAGTCTCCTCTTTCACCACCTTCCATCGATGGCTGTCCCCCTTTGACTCTGGGAGCGGGAATGGATCTTTCTTAGCCTACTAGGATCTTTGTTCCTTCATGTTGTTCTTTTGTATGTGTAGACTTATATATATTCCAAAGTGTGTAAATAAAAAGACATTATGTCAATTCTTTATTTTGTCCTTTGTCTTGAATCACGCTTCAAATTTTGTAGGGAGTTGAACCCGTTTTGTCTCTTGGGCTTCCTAGTGACTTTCTTTTGTCCAAATAATGCCCATAGCGATTTATTGGACTAACGGTATATGCCTTGAGCTCGCAAAGTGGATATTGAAGTATTATACTCCTCTTTTTTAGGATAAATGTTCTAGTGAGGAGTTGGTCGAGTTGACTTTCAAATACCCAAGTCATCATGTATGCAGCCAAGCCAAACATAAATAGTTGATGATTGCCCGTTTTATCAAGAGATAAGTGTTATAGTGGTTCGGATACTATATAAGGGTCGACTTGACATCTCTTTTCTAGTCGACCATGTGAGTTGTCGGTCCATAGGGTCAAGTTGGTGATGTCAATTGTATTTTGAATAGTCACAAGTTGGCGAGATCCAAGGCGCCTTTACTAGGGAGATGAGAGATTGCTATTGAAAAGACTATATGACACCATCAGTGTTGTAAATAGCGGCCAATAACGGGGCTATAGCGGGGCGAATAGCGGTCGCGGCACTTCAGCGCTACGCGTAGGGGTTTCGCAACTGGGTTTCGCGAGAAAAACCGCTTAGCATTCAAATAGCGCGTAAAAGCGCTTAAAAACGCTTAAAAGCAGATTAAAGCGGCTAAACCCGCTATTGGCCCATAAACCCGCTATCAAACGCATATGTTTTTTTCGCCCCGAACCCAAACCCGACTTGTTAAACGCGGATAAAGCGGCCATGATGAATCTCCTACTCCCGAACCCTAATCCCTCTCTCCTACTCCCGAACCCTAATCCCTCTCTACCACGACGAATCTTCTCCGCTATAAGCTCCAGCAGCTCCGCTCCACCTCGCCGTGACTTCATCATCTCCGCGCCTTCATCATCTCCGCTCCACCTCGCCGCGACTTCATCATCTCCGCAGCTCCGCTCCACCTTGCCGCGACTTCATCATCTCTGCAACTCTGCTCCACCTCGCTGCGACTTCATCAGCTCCAACGAACAGCTCCGCTCCAGGCTCCAGCGAACAGCTCCGCTCAAAGCTCCAGCCTCCCTCCAGCGTCATCTCCATCTCTGTTGGCTAGATCTGCAACAGAGGAAAATGTATAAATTCTCCTCTAAACCTTTTTATAGTTTCCACGTCTTCCCTTTCAATGAAGTACAATTTCATCTTTTTTATCATATTCCCTATCTTCTCTTTCAACTGATTTTTTTGTATTTTCATAAACAAATGGTTGATATCTTGTTGATCTTTGAACTTGCACTAATAAGCGTAACTATTAACTAATAGGAGGCTTCTTTTATGGATATTTTTTGTTGGGATGTTCTAATTAGAAGATACTTACTCCATCATAAGATGAATGCCCCCATGTTATGGTTATAAAAAATTTGTACATTTTTGTTGGGATGTTCTAACTAATAGGAGGCAGTTTATTATGTTTGCCTAAATGAACACTGGGCATATTTTTGTATGGTTATTTGGAATTTTATATTAGAGACTTGAAAGTTGAAGAGGGACAACTAACAGTCTTTTGGATAAACAGGTACGTTTTTTCATTCTTTAATCTATATAATTATAGTGCGTTGTTAATATTATGTAATTATCACACATCTATTTCATGTTTAGGCATCAAGTATGCATTTATAGGATTTTTAGATTTTTGTATGATTTTTCTTATTATTTAGAATATTTAAATATATTTATATTTGACCGCTATTTGACTGTGCTCTATTTGCCGTTATTTTGCCACAATAGCCCGCAATAGCCTAAGCGGTACCTCACCGCGACGCGACGCGGTCCGCTATCAACTACCTTGGACACCATTGAGCACTAGACGTTGTCGCTTCGATTCTCGAGCGAAGTGGTGTGGAATAAAGAGGGCGGCGCCTCATTTTTGTGATGCCTGTTCAGATTTCATGGTCGATCTCGTCCGCTTATTTTGAACTAGGATGGCTTCTCCACATGCCACCCTTGGTGTCTATATATATTTCTTGGTTGTGCAAAGGGCTTTTATTCATGAATTTTTGCCCTAAAACTTACTACTTTCCTAAGTTCAAGTTTTCATTTTTTAACAACTTTGCACAAAATTTTGACAACTTTCATGGCTGCTCAAACCTCTACAACTGGCCGCAATGAGGTGAGGATCGATTTTCTCTGGCCTGTTCGCTCAAAGATCTGTGTCCAAAAGCTCGAAGTCTACTACGAATTTTTTTGATATCCCTAAAGCCTTCACTTTATCGGCACCTAGAGGTAGCGATCCGGTGTACCTCCACGTCAAGGACATATTGCTGTTGTACATGGCCCATCTAGAATACGAGCTTAGGTTACTACTTCATCCTTTCATACAAGAGGTATATGGTGCTTTAGGAGTCTCCCCTTTGCAACTAACGCCCATCTTAGTTGCCATATTGGTGGGGTTCCTGATGGTCTGCTAACAAGTTAGTGTCAAACCAAGTTAGTGTCAACTAATGCCCATCTTGGTTGCCATATTGGTGGGGTTCCTGATGGTCTGCTAACAAGCTAGTGTCAAACCAAGCATGCATGTGTTCAGCAAACTTGTGGTGGTCAAGACGACGAAGAAAGATGCCCATTATTTCTTCTAATACATTGGCGACTGCAAGCTGGTGTCAGAACCTCGAAACTCAATAGGGATTGGAATGAGCGATTTGTATGGGTCTTCGGCAACGACGTCATCCTATTTTTTACCCCACTTGGCCTAAGATTAAGAAGGATGTGCTAAGGCCACAAATACTCTCGGCTAAAGAGAGGTGGTAGCTTGAGAAAGTCCGCTCCTATGCTGGGTTCGGGAAATGAGTAATCTCTTTAAGAAATCTTCGCTTTGGGCAGCCGATGTACCTAGGGTACCACCTATCGAGATCGGCAAGGCATGAGCTACTCTTCCATCCCTCCCACTGAAGAATAATTCTCTAAAGGGCCTAACTTTAGGGGAGCCAGCACCATCCACGAGGCCTCAAAAATGACTAAGGGGAGATTTGGTCCTCAATGAGTTCGGCAGGTTACGCTCAAGGGCACCAAAAGTTACGAGTAGATTAACCGGATTAGTGCCGTCATGAAGAAGAAGTTGGAAAAGAAGAGCAGGCTGGATAAAGGGCAAAGGTCCAATGGATCGGTCAGGCAGAAAAAAGTTGACTCGGCGGTGAGCCAGCTTTAGGTCCTCCTCCTCCCCTTAAGTCAAATATCATCATTATTAATGAGACATCCCCTCCTAAGTAAACGGAGGATAACCAGCCGAGCCTACCAGTGTTGATGCTCAACCCGAGGAAACTATTGCCCAGGCTTCCTTACCAAACATCAACTCATAGGCTAGGTAAGGAGCCTACCGAGGCGACCGGAGCTTCTAGAGAGGAAGTGGCCCCTCCTCAGCCTCCTGGAGAGTGGCTTTCACTGGTCTTTCCTCCACTACATCTCTGAGCTCAATGTCTAGGTGTGGGATGGGCTCAGAGCTAAGCTGATTGGAGAGACGGGGGATAGTCATTCCTACCAGAACGCACTCGCAAAGGTCGATAGGCTCATCACCAAGAGGCTCCTCGACAAGGATAGCTCGATCCTAGAGTCAAGTGTGGCTCAGGTTCGAGCATTGAAGCAGTTTTCCCTTCCTAGGGATGAGGTGATGCTGACGGAAGTGCCGAACATGGGCTTTCATCTGGCCCTTAAAAGCTACTTGTTGTAGGGAGCTCTAAACGAGCAGGACCTGTTTTCTCGGCTTGCTTTCACGTATAAGCTCCCGCTAATTTTGAAGAGGCATTGGCTGAGGAGAAGGGGCCAAGAAGGCGAGGATGAGAAGGTTGCGGCACTGGAGGCCGCCCCGGTACTGGAGAGTGGCTTTCACTGGTCTTTCCTCCACTACATCTCTGAGCTCAATGTCTAGGTGTGGGATGGGCTCAGAGCTAAGCTGATTGGAGAGACGGGGGATAGTCATTCCTACCAGAACGCACTCGCAAAGGTCGATAGGCTCATAACCAAGAGGCTCCTCGACAAGGATAGCTCGATCCTAGAGTCAAGTGTGGCTCAGGTTAGAGCATTGAAGCAGTTTTCCCTTCCTAGGGATGAGGTGATGCTGACGGAAGTGCCGAACATAGGCTTTCATCTGGCCCTTAAAAGCTACTTGCTGTAGGGAGCCCTAAACGAGCAGGAGCTGTTTTCTCGGCTTGCTTTCACGTATAAGCTCCCAATAATTTTGAAGAGGCATTGGCTGAGGAGAAGGGGCCAAGAAGGCGAGGATGAGAAGGTTGCGGCACTGGAGGTCGACCTGAAGCGCAATAAAAGCAAAGGGCATCGATAGATGGAGATCAAGGATGACACAATCAGAGGACTCAAGGGGCACCGCGATAAGCAGTAGGCCATAATTGAGAGGCTTAAAGAGGACTTGGCCAAGCTCTAGAGGGATATCAATTGTCTCCAGCAAGGGATCACCGAGTGGGCGGCCGAATAAAATATTTGAGTGAGGAGCTTGAGGTTGAGAAGCACGATAGGCTTGAGGCACATGAATGCGCCTGGTCACATCGCTGGGTGGCCCAAATTTTGGAGCTGGACCTCAGGGAGGAGCAATCAGCCCATGAGCCGTTTGAGGTGACTATTAAGGCCTTGAAGGCTCGACTTGCTTACTTAGACTCAGAAGGGTATAAGGCGGAGGTGGTGGAGGAATTCTGCCACCATGTCCTAGGCAATATCGAAGTAGGATTAGCTTGTAAAGTTGGATTCAACTATCTCACCTTCTTGCTTCCTCCCAACTCTCAATCTGCCCCAGACAGTCTCAACCCCCATCGAGTCTCTTGTTGCCTTGATTTCTTGAAGGATATTGAGACGAGCGAAGGGGGAATAACACTAGAGGCAGATGACGGGGACGACAAGGGCGAGCCCAAGAATGATCAAGAATCTACTCCCTCTCACCCAAGCATCACCTGTCGTTTAGCATGTCCCAGCTCCCTAGTCAAGTGCCACTCTCCCAAGTCGTACACTCGACCCACGCCAAGATGAATGAAGATCGACCCTCCTGAGCTTTTATCTGTTTTCCTTCTCTTTTATTATTATTATTATTATTATTATTATTATTATTATTATTATTATTATTATTATTATTATTATTATTATTATTATTATTATTATTATTATTATTATTATTATTATTATTATTATTAATGTTAATAATGTAATCATTCAGACATGTCAATGAAAATTTACTCCTCTCTTTTATTATGGAGTTCCCATTCGCCTTCTATTCTGTTTCGTACATTCATAGTTTTGCTTTGAGTGGCCGATAGCGAGGGTGAGTAGATTTTACGTGGTGAGTGACTTGTGCACGTGGGCGAGTCGACTAGCTCGCCCTTTACGCTTCTCTTATTGGTGATGGAATGATTTAGGCTTATTTATAGTTAGCGAAGGTCTTTGGATTAGGGTTGACCGAAAGGTTAGGGTGCCTTGGTTTTAATGGTGCCAAGGTCTTTTGAGGTCGGAGTTAACCAATAGATTGGATTGCCTTGTGTCTTATGGTGCCAAGGGCTTTTGCTGAGTGCCTTAGACTTACTAAGAGCTCTAAGGTCTTTCAAAGTCAGAGTCGACCAAAAGATTAGAGTGCCTTGGTATTATGGTGCCAAGGGCTTTTTCTGAGTGCCTTAGACTTAATAAGGGTGCCAAGGTCTTTTAAGGTCGGAGTCGACCAAAAGATTGGAGTGCCTTGGTCTTATGGTGCCAAGGGCTTTTATTGAGTGCCTTGAACTTAATGAAGATGCCAAGGTCTTTCGAGGTCAGACCCCCCCCCCTCGAGTCTCTTGTTGCCTTGATTTCTTGAAGGATATTAAGACGAGCAAAGGGGGAATAACACCTATGTAGCACGGACACGGATCCGACACGGCCATCCGACACGCCGACACGAGGCAAGTCCTAAAAAATACATAGGATACGTGTGTTCGACACGTGTGTCCGACACGGGCACGACACGAAACGGCTTCATGTTATGCATGTCCGTGCTTCATAGAATAACACTAGAGGCGGATGACGGGTATGACGAGGGTGAGCCCAAGAATGATCAAGAATCTACTCCCTCTCACCCAAGCACCACCTGTCGTTTAGCCTGTCCCGGATCCCTAGTCGAGTGCCACTCTCCCAAGATCGACCCTCCTGAGCTGTTATCTATTTTCCTTCTCTTTTATTATTATTATTTTTATTATTAATGTTAATAATGTAATCATTCAGACATGTCAATGAAAATTTACTCCTCCCTTTTATTATGGAGTTCCCATTCGCCTTCTATTCTGTTTCATACATTCATAGTTTTGCTTTGAGTGGCCGATAGCGAGGGTGAGTAGATTTTACGTGGTGAGTGACTTGTGCACGTGGGCGAGTCGACTAGCTCGCCCTTTACGCTTCTCTTATTGGTGATGGAATGATTTAGGCTTATTTATAGTTAGCGAAGGTCTTTGGATTAGGGTTGACCGAAAGGTTAGGGTGCCTTGGTTTTAATGGTGTCAAGGTCTTTTGAGGTCAGAGTTAACCAATAGATTGGATTGACTTGTGTCTTATGGTGCCAAGGGCTTTTGCTGAGTTCCTTAGACTTACTAAGAGCGCTAAGGTCTTTCAAAGTCAGAGTCGACCAAAAGATTAGAGTGCCTTGGTATTATGGTGCCAAGGGCTTTTTCTGAGTGCCTTAGACTTAATAAGGGTGCCAAGGTCTTTTAAGGTCGGAGTCGACCAAAAGATTGGAGTGCCTTGGTCTTATGGTGCCAAGGGCTTTTATTGAGTGCCTTGAACTTAATGAAGATGCCAAGGTCTTTCGAGGTCAGAGTAGACCAAAAGATTAGAGTGCATTGGTCTTATAGTGCCAAGGTCATTTGATATCTGTGAAGATTGTGCTACGAGAATATAATATCGGAGGTAGGATTCAAAGATAAGAGAAATTCCCATACAAATTATTGAAAATATTTTTTGAGGTGCTCGATATTCCAAGGATGATGCGGGATCCTTCCATTAGGGCTTCTTAGTCGATACGTGCCAGGGTGCAACTCTTCGAGGACTGTGTAGGGTCCATCCCAGTTGGGAGATAACTTGGCGCGTCTGTTGTCTTTGTCAAAAGCAGCGTTTTAAAGAATAAGACCACCAATGTTGAATCTCCTGGGTTGAACTTTCTTGTTGTAGTATCGGACGACGCGCTGCTGGTTGATGACTTGGGATCAGAGCGCTTTATATCAGACTTCGTCTGGGAGATCGAGTCTAACCCCAAGCTCTTCTGCATTTAAGTCCTCGTCAAATTGCTGCAATCTGATTGTCAGCATGCCGACCTCGATCGGGGCGACCACTTCGGCTCCATAAGCTAGCTTGAAGGGGATTTCCCCTGTCGAGTTCTTATGAGTTGTGCGGTAGGACCATAGGATACCAAGTAACTCTTCAACCCAATTTCCAGCCGCCTCGTCCACCATCTTCTTCAGAGCTTGGAGGATATATTTGTTGGTGGTTTCGTCCAGTCTATTACACTTGGGGTGTGCAACCAAGGAGAACTTAAGGTGCATGTTGTGCTCTTTACAAAAGCTTTAGAAGCCCCCGCTATAGAACTGAGTGCCACTATTGTTACAAAGAGGGGCACACCAAATCGGCACACAATAGACCTTCACACAATATTAGTGACATTGTTTTCATAAATTCTAGCTAAAGGCTCAACCTCAATCTATTTGGTGAAGTAGTTGATGGCTATAATTAGGAACTTCTGCTGCCCTGAGGAATTAGAAAAGGGCCCAATAAATCCAGGCCACATTGAGCAAATGGGATCGTACTCAGAATGGAGGTTAGTTTGGTAGCTGTTTCTCATGGAATGGCCGAGAAGAGTTGTCATTTCTCGCACAAAGAGGTGAGCCTCTTGGACTCGGCAAGTATGGATGGCCAACGATACCCCTGGTGAATGACTTTTTGGGGGAGAGCTCTAGCCTTGGGGTGATTCCCACGCATTCCCTCATGGATTTCTTTGAGAACATAACTAGCCTTCAATGACTGGAGGCACCAAAGGTAGGGTACCACTCCACCGTTAGAGTATAACATCCGATAGAGTTGATCGTTGATCATAAGGTAGGGGCGAGCATTCCTTTGTAAACTCCTGGCTTCAGTGCCATTCTATGGTAGGGCGCAGAGGACTTGACCAATCCTAAAGTCAGCAAAACAGGCTAATAGCTCTGTAGCCCTTCAATTATAGGACCATCCTTGAACCTTTGGCTGACTACTCTCCATTCACCTGACGAACAACAAGTTGGGAGTTTGCTAAAATGTAGAGGTGCTCGACCTTGACTCCCAGTGTGGCTCGAAGGCCAGCTAGGAGCACTTCATATTTGGCCTCGTTGTTTGAGACTGAGAAGACAAAAAACTGTTCGTGGATCGACCCATCTGGGCTACATGGGACTACTTTGCTATCGATTTCTCCAGATGATTCCTTTAACAACCACTAATAGGCAAACTTCTGAGAATCATATGAGGTGGTGCATCTTAGCTGAGGTACAGGGTCTTGACTTCTTGAGAAGTTGATGGCCCCTACCGGGCCAGCGGTGAAGGCGCGACTGGTTCATTATCTGATAAGTCGACTCAATGAGGAAGTTGGCCAAGGCTTGGGCTTTGATAGTCGTCCTTGGCTTAAACTGTACATCGCACTTTCTTAGCTCGATCGACCAGGTGACCATACTTCTTGAAGTGGTGACGCTGCTGAGAGCTTTCTTCAAAAGCAAGCTCGTCTGAATGATTATAAAATGCGCTTGAAAGTAAGGATGAGCCTCCTAGTTGTGGTAAAGAGGATGAAGGCAACCTTCTTTATGAAAGGTAGTTGAGTTCACTAGTTTTTAATATTCGGAGGACATAGTACACCGGCTTCTAGGTGTTATCCTCTTCATGAACCAGGATAGAGCTGACGGCTTCGGGAGAGATGGCTAAGTATAGATACAAGGTCTCTCCTTCTCCAGGTTGACTCGGTAGCGGCTTAGGTCTTAAGTACCTCTTAAGATCTTTGAAGGCCACGCTACATTTGGTCGTCCAACTCTTGCTTTCCTTGAACTCCTTGCTTCATGTTAGCATCTTGAAAAATGGGAGGGCATTTGGTCGTCCAACTCTTGCTTTCCTTGAACTCCTTGCTTCATGTTAGCATCTTGAAAAATGGGAGGCTCCTCTTGGCTGATTTGGAGAGAAAATATTCATGTTAGCATCTTGAAAAATGGGAGGCTCCTCTTGGCTGATTTGGAGAGAAAATACCCTAGTGCCGCGATCTTCCCGCTTAGCCTCTAGAAATCCATCAGTGTGCGAGGCTCGGGTAATCACTCTATAACGGATATTTTCTTTGGATTGATCTCAATGCCCCTCTGGGTGATCATGAACCCGAGGAACTTCCCGACTATACCCTTGTAGTTTGGACAAGTTCTCTTGATCACAAATACTAGAATTCATTTGTTTGCTCGAAAAAATCCCAGAGCCAGAGAATAGAGAAGTTGCACTAAAAATATATATAAAAAAGGGAGGAATATGAGGTTTTTCATCTTACTGAATACTTTGGATTTGACATCCCTGTTCACATTCCCGTTCCTTGGTGCTTCCTCTGTTCTTTCTTCTACACTTTTTTTTTTGTTTTATAGTCGGTGATGGAATAGGAATAGTTACATCCCCGAGTTGTCCTAAGCTTATTTTGAGAATCGGCTACATAGTAGCAAATTTATATGCATGTATTAATGGGTACCAATATACGCACGTACATGGTTCAAGACACTAATACATATATTTCTACGTGCGTAATGTGTGTATATACACAATGCCATTGCAAGTTGTGTTTTCATTATTTCCTACTTATTGTATTATTTAAAATCCAAAATACCCATGTTAAACATCAAGAAAAGGGCATTGGGTATGATAAAGATAATCGATAGAACTAGAATTGAAATTGCACACGCAAAATGTAACATAAATTACCTCACTGAAAGGATCTGTTACGTCATCTCGCTCGATGCTACTTTCCTGAAACAGAAAAGTTCATTAGATTCGAGATGAAATTTGATACAGCTACTAATAGCAACCCGCTTACATAGTTTGGAAAGATAACCATGTCAACATTGCTAGGTACATCTGCAAGCAACCTCCTTAAAGAATATTCTAGAGCCCTAGCTGGATGCATCAATTCATCAGTATCTAGATGGATGATCCAATCCATGCCAGCATTCTACACAAACAAAAAATACTTACTGTTTCTATATTTTCTGTCCAATCACAAAATACTACAAAAAATAAAGTTTCGTATCAGTGTTTATAAAACTTATGCAATTGCCTTTAAATTAAAAAAAATTATGCAATTACAATTTCTATGAAGTTAAAACAATGTCTCAAAGAAACTCTTTTAAGAGAGATGCAATGACAAAGAAAATAGAAACAAGAAGCTCACTGCAAGGTTAAGGTTAGCCAACAACACAATTGAAAAAAGTAATTCTAGTTATGATAAAATGGCCAAATGCGCCATGTCCGTGCCATAACAATAGCCATCTCCATGTTGAGTGATTGTTTTACAAATAACTCATAGTTGCAAGGTTTGTAAAAGAAGCATGCTAGCCACGTCTCGCTCCAAATACGACTACAAATTTAAGGGGAAAACACATTAGGAGGAAAACGATAATAGATGCTCACTATCACATGCCCCCAACAGATATTCCAATAACTTATCAACAATTACAAAAAGCTACATCTTTCAAAGAAAGTAGTAATCAGACATCACTACACACGTCTCGCTCCAAATACGACTACAAATTTAAGGGGAAAACACATTAGGAGGAAAACGATAATAGATGCTCACTATCACATGCCCCCAACAGATATTCCAATAACTTATCAACAATTACAAAAAGCTACATCTTTCAAAGAAAGTAGTAATCAGACATCACTACTGTCAAACAAGTAAATAACTACTATGCTCTAGCACAGTTCTTTTTTTTTAAGCAATTCCAGTGAAACACAGTTCATAAGATAAAAACTCAAAGGTAGAGAGTACTTTTGTAGGGACAATCCATGCTCCCTAAGCCCTCAGGAGTATATTGACCCCTTCTATTTAAGGTAGAGAGTACTTTAGTCCACGGATTTTTCTAGGTTTGACAGGCAAAGAATATTATCACTTCTTAAAATTTTCGAAATCCCATATGCAGCAAAACGATCATATGAAAAGAAATAGATTTACTGTAGCAGATGGATATCTCTAATAAGAAATGGATTTCCAACGTGAAGACATCAAAATTCATTGCAACTATAATCAAAAAAATATTTTTTTTATTTTCCACCTTCCGTATTTGTATAGTACGAGTTGCAGTATTAATCCTCAAATCATATACTACAGAGAGAATAGATAGAGAGGGGAAAGAACCGAGAAATTATAGCAATTGCGGTAAGTGCTCTACAGGAATAGCTAATATATGAGGAGGAAAACCCATTAATTATGAAAACTAAAAACAATACCTTGTTAATTTTGCATATCCTTGTATACACAGCAAGGAAAAAAAATAACTCATAAAAAGAAGTCTGTTATATGTTATTGCTTTCATGAACCAATAATTATTCAATATTTCTCCTTAAAGATAGTTGAATAATGTTTTGAAGTAGTTTCATTGAACCATAACATGCATGCGAAGCTAAAAAAAATGAGGTACTAGTAACAGGAGTTTCGTTTATCAATTCATTGATTACTTCTAACACGAAATTTGTGGAACAACTACTAAGCTAATAGGCTCATGAAACATTACAGGATTAACTATAGTACCCAAGTAAGGGATTAATTAAACAGCAAAAAGAAAAGGGAAAAAAAAAATTGAGATCACGACTTAGCCTAAGAAGCCAAAAGAAGATTTAGTGATTACCTAGGTCACGCAGTCAGATCAGTGCCTAAATATCACTGAAAAAGAAGGAAAAAAACCCAAACAAAATTAATGTCAATTCCTAAAATGATAAGGAAAAAACTTCACGAAAAGGGAAAAGACTTTGAAATTATAGAGAAGAGCACATCTGTCCGGCAGATTTCGGCGGCAGCCGATCAGGAAATAAAGAAAGAAGAAAAAAGAAAATCAAAAGAGGAGGAGAATGTGTCACCGGCAGAGAGGCGTTCGTGGTGGTGGAGGCGCTGAAGGCAGGTGCAGCTCGTGGAGTGCCTTCGAGATTGGCAGAGTTGGAATGAATAGAGAGAGAGAGAGATCCAATGAAGAGGAATGAAGAAGAGGAGAAAACTTCACGAAGAAGGAAATTAAAGAGGGGTGCTTCGGTAGTGCTCCGAAATTAAGCACTTTTCTCATTTTTAAATAGTAGAAATTTCGAAAAATAGGCTGGAAAATGGGAAGGATAATAATGTACTTTTCTCTACTATCTTCAAACCTATTATATTGTAAACATTATGGTAACCTATTTGTGTTATTATATTGTAAACATTATTACTGAGTTAAAAATAACTATTTTTACCAAGAACTGTGTATTATGTTAATATTTTTGGAATAATATAAGAATTAATTAATTAAAATATTCTGTCAAATGACTCATAATTCAGAATATATTGTTTTAATAAAATATCAAATTATTCCCCTCTAAGTTTTTAGTAAGTACACTGCAAAATATAATTTCTGTTATTTATTAATTATTTTAATAAAATATAAATATAAATATATAATGTAATATGTTTTTAATAAAATATAGAATTTATAAAGAGTTCAAATATAATTATCATCTTGTGGTGTAAAGGGGGCAAGCATTGAGAAATTAATAAGCTTGTTGCTTTCTCTTTGTTGAGCTAAAGGTTAATTGCTCAAAATTTGGAAACGCTAAGTATCAGAAAACCCCTTAACTTTGGACCATTGTCAAATAACCCCCTACCATTAGATGATTATTAGTTAAAACCCACTACCTTTTAAAATTCAGAAAACCCCTTAAATTTAGGGATCATTAATTATAAAACACACTTTAACATTAGTATTTTATTGAAAAAAAACTTCAACAGTGCAAATTTTCACATGGGTGGGTAAAATTATGCAGATAGATAGTGTCTCCGGTGAAAATTGAGGTTCGAACTTTTAGGAGGGTTTTCTAATAAAGTCTTTGAAAGTTAAAAGGGGTTTTTGATAACCCCTAAGAAATAGGGAAAAAAATCATGAAATCAGAAACTCAGTGTTTAGAATTATTGTCGGTTCAATGTAATCCAAGTCCTTCTCATCATGAGAAAAATGCAACACTAAATGAAAACATCCTCCATGGCCAAACTTGAGAATTATGGAGAGGGCATAGTTAAGACAATTTTTCTTACAAACCCTAAAGCTAAGCGAAGTTTCTGATAGAAAGTTATGAGCTGAAAAACATCCAAAGTTTAGAGAGTTTTCTGATAATTACACTTTTTTGAAATTAAATGGTATTTAAGTATTGTTTGGCTAAATATTAAAGATGTAAGAGATTAATATAGAAAAAGCTCAATAAAGCTAGCACGTTACTGTTATACATGAGCCCGTGAATGTCATTTTCATTTTTTTGTGGGCAACAACAGTCAAGCGGCTAAGCTTTCATGAGAAAGTAATGAGCATGTTCCTTTCTCTCTTTTTAGTAAAATGTTAACGGGTTCACAACTAGCTGGTGGTCCAAATGAATTTTCCAACTAAAGAAAATGTTTCCTTGTGCAATTTTACACACCCATGTGAAAATTTTCGACTAATGCAGTTAGAGAAATTTTTTTTATAAAATCTTAAAGTTAAAGGAATTTTCTATAATATTCCTTAAGATCTTTAAAAAAAATGGTTTGGGGTGGGGGTTCTAATATGCAAAAACCTATAGGTTCATATTCATCCAAAGTTAATGTATTTCCTAATATTTAGCCTATAATATATTTGAAAGAGATAGGTAGGATAAGTTATCCCAATTGTATGACAAACACAACATATTTATGGGTTGTTAATGTTGTTAAAGTGCGAAGAGTGTTATAATATTTTTTTTAAATTGCCGCTCAAAATGCATCTATAATCACTAAAATATCCTCATTCAAATTCTCAATTACTTCATACATGTGAATGTGGGAGCCCACCCACGTGTTCACACGTTTTGCAAAAACGCTTGAACGAGACCATGGAGAACTAAAATAGGATACGTAGGCCCTGAAGAGTAATGATAGAACAGCTAGCGGTCCCTGAACCGAGCTGACCTTTTTCTAATCTAGGCCGACAAAAGAAATTTTTTTTTTTTCCCCATAACACATTTGGAATAGTGCAGATTCCTTTGTCTTTGTATGTAGGTG
Organism: Asparagus officinalis; assembly: GCF_001876935.1. Classification (NCBI taxonomy): domain Eukaryota; kingdom Viridiplantae; phylum Streptophyta; class Magnoliopsida; order Asparagales; family Asparagaceae; genus Asparagus; species Asparagus officinalis. Next base: position 37,970,141 of record NC_033799.1, on the reverse strand, counting down.
CAACCGTGCAAGCCACATAAAATCATATATTCATGCAAGGAACACGGACCAAGGTCACTGTCATTGTTCATATATATGCATATGGGTCAGGGTCCTCGAAAGTGCTATAGAGATGTATAGAGAATCAATCCACTTTCTACAATGTGGGGATATTTAACCTATATCCATCAATTTAAACAGTATCCCATCCAACACTCCAAAGAATATAGCCAAATGGTAAAAGAAGTAAAAAAAATATTATGAAATTTATTCACTTATAATACAAAACGAAATTAAAATTTATTCACTTATAAAATAGGTAAATGGTAAAAAAAAGCTACTGCTGGTGCATGTTTTTATTATATTTGGATTGCTAAATTTGCTGCTGCGTTCCAAAGGAAAAGCCCAATTGTGAAGGAATGCTTACAGCGGATTGTTTTTGACACAAAGATAAACTGCAACAAGATTAGTCGGCTTCATGATACAATGAAGAACAGAGATTGGTGTGAGGCTATGCATATATTTCCTAAGCTTGTAAAGGAAAGAAGTTAATTAGCTTGTTTCAAAGCTTTCCTATGAGGAAGAACCACTAGCGCTGCATCTTTATCAACCTGAGTTTTTTAGAGCCTTTATTGCCCACAACAGCCAAAGGCATATGACTTCCAACTCACATTACCTTTTATTGGAGTTCCCAAAATGGAAAGATAGTACAAGAAGTAAACAATTAATACAGAGAAGTAATAATGAGTTTTGGTGACCCTCCGTAGAGCTACTATATAAAGTTGATTGACAGTTTTGACATATATTGAACATATATAAAAGCCTAGGTTCATTCCAACTCTTGGAATCTGGATTGAAATAGGGTATATAGGCCCAAAAGATGGGCTCTTTGTATACAGAAAATACAGTTAATACATATTTATACATAAAATCAATGATCCTATTTAGAAAATTACAACACGAGCATAAGTACGTCGAGCGAAATAATCTAAATAAGGAAACCCTCATGTATATACCTTGTAGCTCAAATTGTAAATCCCTAACAATAAGAGGATTTTAGTATTTAGGAAATTACAACACGAGCATAGGTACGTCGAGCGAAATAATCCAAACAAGAAAACTCTCATGTATATACCTTGTATCTCAAATTGCAAATCCCTAAACACCAAACCCGAAATCTAATACAGGAACAATAATAAAAAGAAGACAACCCATCTCAGAACTTAAAATACTGTATCATGCCATAACTCACATAAGTGTCATGCCCAGTCTATGCAAGTATAAGTGTCATACTCAAGGTCTAAACCGGTGTCCAACACATGGACAAAAACTAGATGTAGTGGGTGTCCAACACATGGACTGCATATGTAAATTGTCCAACACATGGACTGAGAAATGAATGTCCAACACATGGACTGAACGTGATAAATGTCCAACACATGAACTACACATAATAATTGTCCAACACATGGACTAAATAAAATATATGAAAAGATGCATGTACACTGATGTCACACGTGTCTTGGTGTGCAAATCTAAACTCGTGTCCGCAAGTCATCTCACATGTAGCAATACAAAATAAACATAAATTTATAATATCAAATATTCGAGGCGACTCCTCGTTCACATAGAAGCACACAATGATAGTAAACATGTCCAAAAAGTTTCAGTTAAAACGAAACAATCCAAACAGATCCAAACTGAGGAAAAATTAGAAATTTCCTCATCAGTCGACTCATGAGTCGACTGGGATCATCGGTCAACTCATTGATCGACCTAACAGACAGAAAAGAAGAAAGCTAAAAATTTCCCGTCAGTCGACTCATTGGTCGACTCATCAGTCGATTAATAAGTCGGCTGATAGGTCGACTGAGCAGACAATTTTCCAGTTTCGCATATGATGTGTGTTTTTGAAAAATTTTCAAACTAAAATAATTATTTTCATCATTTTCAGCAGCATATTTTCGATTCTAACATAAGTGTACAACTGAAACGAAAGATTTGCATGTAATTACTTACATTAAAACCTTAAATATATTTATACATGTTTAAAAACGTATTGTAATCGATAAATCTCAAAGAAACTCTTGTTTAAATCTAATTCCAGATATGGATCTACATTACAAAACGTTGGTGAGTTTTTTTATTAACTGAAACATTTAAATCTTGCAACCCATATTATAAAGAATCTATCTTTATACACAAAATATGTTTTAGGCTAAAAAATCTGAATTAAACTCAGTAAAAATTATACAAACAGTGGGAATAGGGTTGGGCGAGATGTTACTCGCCTCTGATGTGCTACAAAACTCTTGAATATGCAAGAGAATGATCTCCTTCACTGCACTGCACAAAATTCCGTTGCAAACCCCTTCAAAAATCCTCCAAATCGCCAAAATCCGAGCTAGGGTTTGAGAGGGAAAGAGCTAGGGTTTGAGAGGGAAAGAGGGGGGCTAGGGTTTTGTGAGATCTGATGGGTTTTGGGGTTGGTTTTGGGTAAAAGAAATTATATATGAGCGGTCAAATCCGAAAAAAAACCGAACAGACCCGCAAACTAAAAGAAAAACTGGAAATCAGCCCGTCAATCGACTCATAGGTCAACTCATAAGTCGACTGAGCAGACATTTTCCAGATTCGTGCATGTTTTGCTTATTTGCCAAAACCAATGCATAATACTCTATAAAAATACACTCATACATCTCTATTAACTTGCTATCCAGTATATCCATGTCCTTAAGCTATTTATCATAATAAAAATTATTTATCACCAAGAATTCACATATCTTCACAACAAAAATATGGGGTTTTACATTCTTCCCCCCTTAAAAGAATTTCATCCTCGAAATTCAGAAATCATACTTAAACAAATAATAATACTAGAAAAGCACGTCGAGGGTTTAATTCAACCCACATACATGAACATTGTTGGCCTTCTTATTTTGATGATGTTTAACAAACAATTTACCACTAATGTTGTTTGTCTAGTATTTGTGTTTTCTTATTTATTATAGACAAACAACGTTGTTGGAGGATGGATGGATTGAGCCTACATGATCATATCAAGAGGAGGTTGGCGGAATTGTGGAGTGAAGCAACATACAATTCAAGTTAAAGATTAAGTTCAAGCTTCATCCGCGAGATTACCAAGTAGAGCTTATTGAAGACCAATCAAGCTTGGGTAATTTAGTTTAGGAATTTATATTATGTGTGTTAGTACTTTAAGCTCAATCATATACACACATACACGTTTTGGTTTTTGTATATATAGTTATATATATACATATATGTTTTGGTTTGATAGTTTTCAATTTTTACTATGAAACAATTGAATATAATTAGAAAACATATTTTTGTTTTATACTCATATGTATATATATGATTTCACCTAAAACAAGCTTATATTAAATGAAATCATAATTAGAAAACATATTTTTGTTTCATACTCATATGTATATATATGATTTCACCTAAAACAAGCTTATATTAAATGAAATCATATTTAGTGTTTTGAATATATTGCATAGAACATGCAATTTTATGAAAATGTTGTATTTTCTAGGTTATAGACTTCATAACAATAGTTTACATCTTTCTTCAAGTCTATAAAATCATTCTGTAAAGTTTCAAAAGTTGGTTTAGCCAAAATGTCAAAATTCACATGTTTACATTTTCGTGTTTTGGACTATTTTGTAAAATGATGATATTTCTCATTTGGGAAGTCCTTTTTGATAACCAGTCATTGTAGCATGTTTATTATCATGTCTACAATCATTCCCCAAAGTTTTACATTTTTCTAAATTTATTTGATATTTTTAAACAGTGTTTTAAAATCAGCTTTGTTTTTCTGGGATGTCAGTTTTCGGTCGACCGGTACGGTCGACCGGTCAAATGATCATTTCTCAGTAGTTTTCTTCGGTCGACCGCACCGGTCGACCGCTCGTTTGTTTTTTCGTCAGCATGGTCCAGAGAGTTGGTCGGTCGACCGGTCCGGTCGACCGAAAAGCTCCATCGGTCGACCGCACCGGTCGACCGGATAAGTGTTTGCTTGTTTTGTTGTTTTCGACCTGGATAACGGTCGACCGAACTTTCCGTCGGTCGACCGAATTTTTCCATCGGTCGACCGACAGAATTTTCGGTCGACCGACAATCTAGCCGTTGTCTTCTAACGGCTATTTTCCTGAGTTGTTTGCTGGGGCTGTTTTGTCATTTGGCTTGGGGGTTTTGGCTGAGCTTTGAGTGGGTATATATACCCCATTGCTGATGTCTTTTCAGATAGATTAAGAGAGTTTTAAAACAAGTTTAAGAAAGTTTTAATCAAGGGTTTATGTTTGGTTTAAGTGTGTTTATAAGCTTTTAAGCATTTGAGTGTTTTGGTTTTGTGAATCACTTCCACAAGAGCTTGAGGAGATCATCTATTGGTGTTTGAGCATCCAACTCTTCTCCTTCCACTCTTGATCTATTGAGAAGTTTTCTAAACTCAATCTAGCTTCATATTTTATATTGTTTGATTATCTTTTTATTAAGCTAGTGTTCATATTGAGTTTAGTTGATTTTATTATCTCTTTGTTCACACACAACCTATTGAGCTTATTGTATTTACATTCATAGTATAATTTTGGGTTGTGAGATTAGTGACTTAGAGTTGTGCTTAATTAAGTTCTCATCTTGTTTAGAGAACAAATCATTTGATTTATATTGTGGTTATTGTGAGGATTCACTTGTAATACACTTGTACACCGAGAGAAGTGTGTGGTGAGAGATGGGGTCGAATCCAAGAGGAGTGGCGTCGTTTGACGTGCCTAGGGAGATGTTGTAACCGAGCACTTGAGGAGGAGGACACGGGCTAGGACCAACACTTAGTGTGTGAGGTGTGATTACATAGTGATTGTATTGTGAGGTGTAAACGTTGTTCGGGTGAACGTAGAAAACCCGGTTGTGATAGTGGAGATCTCCTCGAGATGAGGAGCGGGGACGTAGGTCGTGGGGACCAAACCTCGTAAACATATCGTTTTGTTTGTGATTGCATTGGCGTTCTTATTCTCGTTTTCATATCTTATATCGCCTTTGTGTATTGCTCATCATATTACCCTATCACTTGTGTAGATTGTTTATTTTACCCTTGTGTTAGTTCATATATCCTTGCTCATATATTTGTAATATCTCATTGATAGGATATATTCATTTGTTCATATTGCTTATCCTAGCTTACGTATCTTGTTGTATTTTATACTTGCTAGGATAACTTATCAATTAGTTCTAAATTGGCATTTAATCGGATTAGATTAGCATAAGACCCTAATCACCCCCCCTCTAGGGTCTAACAAACATCTCGAAATATTACTCTAGATAAACATATAGCGATATTTATATTTAACACTCCAGGATGATTATATCCCCCCATGAACCCTTAATCAAATGGAATTAGTACGTCAGGCGAAAAATCCAACCAAGGAATCCCCCATATATATATCATGTGTTCCAAAAGATTAAGAATTAAGCAAAAATATCCTCATTCTAGCATTAAATCTAAATATAACCACACACATAAATCAATCCACTTCCTTAATAGGTGCAGGAAATAGCGCTACATAGCATCTTCGCGCTCTAGAAAATCATCTTTGATGTCTATACCTAACCATCAAAAATGTAAATACCCCAATTAACCCCTAACTAAATGGAACAAGTACATCAAGTGAAAAATCCAAACAAGGAACCCCTCATATATATACCATATGTTTCGAGTACTTAGGAGTTAAGTGTTAATACCCTTATTTTAGTGTTAAGTATAAACATTGCCACACATGTAACTATAAGTCATATATAAGTCATACCAAAAATTTAATTTACCTGCTCAAACATATGTGGATAGTCGCGATGCATGTCCTCTTCGCGCTCCCAAGAAATCTCCTCAACGCCTATTCGGTTTCACTGAACTTTCACCAAAGGAATTACCTTGTTTCTAAGCCTCTTGTTCTCTCTGGCAAGTATACAAACCGAAATCTTAATAGTAGTCAAATCCTCCTGAAGCTCTATCTCTGGTGCATCCAACACTCTTTGTTGCTCCTCATCATATAAGTGCTTCTTGAGCATAGAAACATGAAATACATTGTGAATACTAGACATCGATGCTGGAAGATCTAGTCTGTATGACACATCTCTAATGCGCTCTAAAATCTGAAAAGGTCCAATATACCTCGGTGTAAGCTTTCCCCGTCTTCCAAATCGCTGAGCGCCTTTCATAGGCGATACCTTCATCATAACAGAATCTCTAACTTGAAACTCCAAGGGTCTTCGTCTCTTATCTGCATAGCTCTTTTGCCGACTCTGAGCGGCTAAAATCCTCTCTTTGATCAATGTTACCTTCTCAGTAGTCTGCCTTACAAGCTCTGGCCCAAGCATTAAGTTATCCTCTGGCTCTGTCCAGCATATCGGTGATCTACAAGGTCTCCCGTACAATACCTCATATGGGGCCATACCAATTGTCGCTTGATAACTATTGTTATAAGAGAACTCTATCAGTGGAATATGATCCTCCCACCTTAGAAGTCAATGACACAAGCCCGCAATATGTCCTCCAACACCTGATTCACCCTCTCCATCTGACCATCCGTTTGTAGGTGGAATACACTGTTGTAAGATAGTCTGCTGCTAAACGAATCCTGGAAACTCCTCCAAAAATGCGAAGTGAACACTGAACCTTGATCTAACACAATCGTATCAGGAACTCCACGAAGTCGAACTATCCCTCGAATAAATACCCTCACATACGTCTTAGCTGTATAGGTAGTCTTCACTGGATTAAAAAAATATGTTGACTTCGCTACTCTATCCACCATCATCCAATCAGAATCATTCTCTTTCTTCGACTTCGATAACCCTACAATAAAGTCCATATAAATGTCTGCCCACTTCCATTCTGGAATAAGCAAAGGTTAAAGTGTTCCTGCCAGTCTCTGATGCTTTGCCTTCACTTGTTGACAAGTAAAATACTTATCCACATACTCTAAAATCTCTCTACACATACCACTCCACCAGAAGTGTCTCTTCAGGTCCTTGTACATCTGCCACATACTCTAAAATCTCTCTACACATACCACTCCACCAGAAGTGTCTCTTCAGGTCCTTGTACATCTTAGTGGTCCCTGGATCTCTCTACACATACCACTCCACCAGAAGTGTCTCTTCAGGTCCTTGTACATCTTAGTGGTCCCTGGATTTACTGTGTACCGAGTACGATGTTCTTCATCAAGTAACTCCCTCTTCAGCTCTGTACTAACTGGTATAACTAATCTACCCTTCATCCGTAGACCTCTATCTGCTCCAATGGTCTAATCAGCCTTAGGCTCTTTGGTAATCTCCTCTTTTCAGATTTGAATCCAAGAGTCTTCCAACTGAGCTCTAACAACTCTATTACCCCAAGATGGTTGCACTGACACAGCTCCCAAAAATACACTGGTTCCACAAATCATGGGTTTAAAATAAAATTGGCTAAGAGTGAGAAGATCTCAATGCAATGAGTACCTCAAAGCTGAAACCCGATGTCAACGCTTCCTACATAAAGCAATGTTCGCGCTCCCCGGATGATACTGAATCGCAAACTCGTAACCCTTGATAAACTCAATTCACCTCTCCTGTCTCTGGTTGAGTTCCTTTTGAGAGAAAAGATACTTCAGACTCTGATGGTCTGTGAACAACTCAAACTGCACTCCATGCAAATAATGTCTCCATGGCTTCAGTGCAAGTACTACTATTACTAACTCCGAATCATGAGTGTGGTAGTTCTTCTCGTGAACCCTCAACTGTCATGAGATATATGCTACTATCCTCTTAGTCTGCATCAGGATGCCTCCTAAACCAGCCAATGATGCATCTGTGTAGGCCACAAATGTCCTGTTGCTGCTCGGAAAAAGTCAAAACTGGCGTTGAAATCAACTTTGCCTTTAAAGTATTAAAGGCCTTCTGGCACTCCGTGCTCCAAATGAACTGTACACCCTTCTTTATAAGGCGTGTTAGTAGCGTCAAAATATTCGAGAAGTCCTGGATGAACTTCTTGTAATAACCGACTAAACCAAAGAAGCTTCGAATCTCTGTCACCATTTTCGACGGTTCCAAATCAAGAATTGCTGTAAACTTAGTCGGGTTCACTGCTATACCCTCTCTGCTGATGATGTGGTTAAGAAATCTGACTTTTGAAAGCCAAAACTAGCATTTACTGAATTTAACATATAACTGATGCTCCTGTAGAGTCTGCAAAGCTACTCGTGTTCTGTCTCCGATCTCAAAAATATGAGAATATCATCGATGAAGACAATACAAACTGGTCCATGAAGGGACGGAAACCACGATTCATCAAATCCATGAATACCACGGGTGCATTAGTCAACCCAAATGGCATGAGCAGAAACTCGAAAGATTCATATCAAATTAGGAAAAACGGCTTTGGGAAAATCCATCTCCCGAACTCGCAACTATGATAACCAGAACGAAGATCAAACTTCAAGAAATACTGCGCTCTCTGTAACTGGTCGAACAAGTCATCAATCCTAGGTAATGAGTACCTATTCTGGATAGTGACCTTGTTCAGCTCTCTATAATCAATGCATAATCTCATACTACCATCCTTCTTCACGAAGAGGACCGGCACGCCCCATGGAGAATGACTCCGATGAATAAAACCATGAGCTAACAACTCGTCTAACTGGGTCTGAAGCTCTCTCATCTCAGCTGGTGCCATGCGATAAGGTGTGTGGGATATCGGGGTTGTGCCCGGCTACAACTCAATATAAATCTCAATCTCTCACACAAGAGGTAACCCAGGTATGTCCTGAAAGACATCCGGATACTCTGAGACAACTCTAGTCTCCAATAAATTAAAACTCTGATCCCGTCGCATCACCTCCTCGATGCACGCCAGAAACAACTCTGCAAAACGGTTATCCTGAGAGGTTGCTACAATCATCTCGGACCCATCGGACGCTCGCAAATTGACTGTCTTCGCAAAGCAGTCAATACTAACTTGGTAGGAAGATAACCAATCCATACCAAGGATAACATCGAACTCAGACATATGCAACACTATCAAATCGATAACGAACCCCGACTCGTCTAAACTAATAGTACACCTCCTATAACCGCTCTCCAGAAGTGATACCTCACCTAAAGGGTGGAAACTGATAAAGAGGTGTATAAAGGCTAAGCTACAAGCTAGAGTCTAGTCATAAAAGCATACAAAATGAAGGAATTCGAAGTTCCCGAATCGAAGAGAAATGCGTGCGGGAAAAATATTCACAAGGAACGTACCCTTCACTACTACTCCGCTAGCTCCATGGTCATGCGGTACTACCGTATATACTCTGCCTATGGCTGAATACTGCTCTACTGCTAGTGCTGGAGAATACGGAACTATCTGCCCCTGAGGAACCTCCTGAACTGCACGAATTTATCCCTCAATTTTCTGATAATGCAAATCTAGCCTGCTGGCCCCTAAATCCTCAGATTAACAAGTAGTGTCTCTATTTCCCCACTGCTGGCCGAAATTGTGACTCTGAGATTATTGACCATGACCTCTGTCGTGCTGGCTTCCTGTTGGTGTACTACGACAAATCTTTCGCTCTTTGTTCGATCTTGTTGTGATTGTAACATGTACTCTGAACTCTGCGCTACTTTGGCGCTCTCGAATAATGTTGTGCTCCTTTCTTATATTGTCGTTGTCACTATTCTGGTGTTGATTTCTTCCTTCACTACTGGTACATCTCCGTGCTTTACTTAGACTAGCTTTGAATGCTTGTTGAAGTATTGACAAAAATTCTCCCAAATAGGTGATAATTTGCTACCCCGACAAAAATCTTGATGTCGTTGCTATCTTCTAGCTATGTCCTCAATGCTGAATACATCTAATTCCTGCTATGCGGCTCTATAAACAGGTGCTTGTGGTGGTGGTGCCTTCATAAATATTATCTCTTTACTTTCACGATGGGTACAACCGGTGATGGAACTCTTGAAAGTGGTACTGCTGACGGAAACGGATATACCTCTTTCTCCTCAAGTGTTGAAATATCTTGCTACTAACAGTGCCATGAAGTCGATAAAATACTGTGGTGCCTGCTGCGGCTCGACTCTGTATGTGCTCTCCAGGTACGAGTTTTACCTCGACCACATCCTCGTTTCGATATTTATAATATCAAAATGGGAGCTTAATTATCACAGTAAATGAGATAGTGTATCACAATACGGTTTTCACAACAATTTAGTATTCACACAAATACTTTAAATTTACACAAAAATAGTTGTCATAAAAAAATCCTCAAATTTTGAGATATACACATATATCGTTCTCACTCATACTAGAAAATCCTTAGCAGACTCTATACATGAATCCTAGGAAATTCTAACCTAGATCCATGACTCGACATTGAATAACCCTAAGGATACTGGAACCAGAGCTCTGATACCAACTGTGATGCCCCTGGGTTCACACAAGACTGCAGTCCAAGGTAAAACTAAGAATGTCAAACCTGTCATGCACCACAGCATGCAATAATATGTTTCACTATCACAATTACTATCTCTCTAGTAGAGTCAATAACAGGTGTAGGTACAAAAGCAAGTAAAAGATAATACAAGAGTCAACTGATGAAATAATAGAGATCAAATTAATATTCCATCATCTAACATACTGAAATACAAGTAAATTAATATTCCATCATCTAACATACTGAAATACAAGTCAATGTCTAAAATAAATAAACTGGAGTTTCTTAACATGTCTCAAATACAAAATGTCTGAATAAGAGGAAATAAGGCATACAACCTTTACAACTTCTAGAATAAAACCCTTAGATTTCATATTTGATTATTGTTTCACACACAACCATTGAGCCTATAGTATTATCACACATTGTGTAATTTTGGTTGTAAGTGTGGCTGAGTGAGCCTACATTGAGTTCTCATCTATTGTAGAGAACAATCCTTGTATTGAGTTTTTATTGTGAGATCACTTTGTTATACACATTTACACTGAGAGGAGTGTATGGTGAGGACGTGGTCGATACCAAGAGGAGTGGCGTCAGGAGTGAGGCCTAGAGAGAGGTGTGAATCTGAGCACTTGAGGGAGGCGACACGTGAGGACCAACACTTGATGTTGTAGTTTGTGTATGTACATTGTGAGTGACTTGTAGAGTTTTCAGTGAGCTAGGAAACCGAGTGTGTAGAGAAGTTCCGGCTTTCAAACCAGGTGTGTGATAGTGGAGATCTCCTCGAGGTGAGGAGCGGAGACGTAGGTCAAGTGGTTAGACTAAACTCCGTGATCATATCGTGTGTTTGTGTTTGCCTTGGCGTTTATTTTATTTTTTTGTTCTCATCTTATATCACCATTACCTCATTGTTTATTTCGCCCTTTGTTTATATTGCACATTCTTTCTCATAATTAGTTGTATATAATAATTGCAAGAATAATTTGTTAATAAATTTTAAATCAGCATAAATCGGATTAGATTAGCATAGTACCCTATTCACCCCCTCCCCTCTAGGGTACTAACAATTGGTATCAGAGCTTGGTGCTCTTGATTAGAGATTTAATCACCTTGAGTCAAAGATCCAAGTTATCATATATTGCTAATCTTATTTTTGAATTTATTCATATCTTGCTTGCATATATATTATGGACATGCACGGTGCACCTAGTTTTGATTATGCCATTAATGTTGCTCCTAGAATTAGTAATTTCCCTTATACTCAATGGTGTGTTAGATTCAAGCTATTTGCTAGATCTAAAAATATCGATATATGGGAAATCATTGAATGTGCTTATAATGTACTCACTACGAAATAATCCAAGTGGGGTAATAATGATAATAGATTGTTTGAAATGAACAAGACTTTGTTAGAATTCTTAATTGATGCATTTGGCTTATCTTTTTCTAACAAACTTTATTCTTTTGATAGTGCTTATACTTTATGGAAATTCATAGAAGTACATCAAGGGAACTTGAAGACTATCCAACAAGCTTTGGAGGATTCCGCTTCAAGTTCATAAGGAGCTTCATCCTCATGTACACGATCACTAGGCGATAGCCCTAGTGAGGTATGCAAGTCCAATAACGATGAACTTATCTTTGATGAACTCGCACATGAATATGAAAAGTTATTGCATGTGCATAAGAAATTGCAACATAATTTTAAAGATTTAAAAATCAAACATGTAACTTTGAAATCCGATCATGAGATATTAACATCTAAGTTTGAAACTATTTCCAATAAAAATATGATCCTAAAAGAAAACAATGAGAAACTTAAATTAGATCATGATTCTCTTATTTTAAATATTGCTAAGTTAACTCATGAGAAAGATAATACCATCTTAGAAGTAGAGAACATTAGAAATTAGTTAAGCTCTTTGATTATATATGTTCTATTTCTAATAACAATGCATTTGTGCAAAATAATGAGTTGAATCATGTTAATGAACGCATATCATCTTTAGATTCAACTCTTAAAACATGCATTGTAAATAATAAAAAGCTTATGGACTTGTGTGCAAAGTCCAATAAAAATTCTTCCAAGAAACCCATATACTATGCACACATGTTTAACAAGATTTATAAGTGTCCTATTTGCAACCGAAAAGGCCATATTGCTAAATTTTGTTATGATGCAAAAAAAAACCACAATATCAAAAAACATTGATACTTGTGCATCCCATCAAGCTTCATCATCACACACATATGTACATGCTCACAAAGCTCATCATAAACATGCTCATGTGTATAAGTGTGGTTTTTGTGGTCGTTTTGGTCATTTGACCAAATTTTTTGTTTTGATTTGAAGAGAGTTTCTCGTTTGCAAAATAATTTTCAAGATAGACCTATTTTTGTAAATGATTACCGTGCACCACCTATGGGTCAACACAAACATTTTAGACCCTTTCTTTGCACACATTGCAATCGAAAAGGTCATTTATATGAATATTGTTTTGACCGTGTCCGTGCACTACATGCGCCCAAATGAGATCATAACCTTAGGGCATTGGATTCAAATGATAGGGGTCATGTCCCTAATCTCTTCGGTACCAAGAGTGTTTGGATACCAAAACATGTTTGATTTCAAAGAACTAAGTCTTCTTTTTTTTCATTTTTGTTTTGTACATGTATTGTTTCATACTTTGTATTTTTGGATTATAGACTAAACAATATCACACATGCACACAATTCTTGTTTTTGAGTAATTTTGACAAAACATTGAGTTATTGGTTTATGGACTAAACAATCATTATATGCATCTTCTATTAAGTTTATTAAATAACTTGAAAAGGTTTCAAAACCTTGTTTAAGTCAAAATTCAAAAAATCAAGAAGTTTATGTATACATGTATTTACAAGTTTTGCAAAACGAAGAAATTTTATAAACGGGGAATGTTATTTGGAAAATTTCTTTTGTAACATATTCAATATCATGTTTATAATCAATTCCCCAAATTTCACATTTTCTAGAATTTGTTTGATATTTTTTAACGAGGTTCAAAGTTAACATTTTATGCATATATAAGCATCTGTACATGTTTTGAGTCGACCTATGAACAGTGACGAGTGGACTCATAAACTGTTGTGTAGTTTGCATTTTTAATCTGTTGAGTCGACCCATGAGGTCATGAGTTAACCCAGACAGTATGAGTCGACCCATGCCTGTCATGATTCGACCCAAAAACTATGCTGGAAAATATATTTTTATCTGCCGAGTCGACCCATGACATTTTTGAGTCGACTCATGAAGGAAGAGTCGACCCATAATTTTATGAGTCGACCCATAAGCTGTTTTTTAGCCTGTAACGGCTTGTTATGAGTCGACCCATGAATAGTTACCAGTCGACCCATAACACTGTTAACGACTATATTTCCAATTTTTGATTTTTTTTAATTTTGTTTTTGTTTGTTTTTCTTGGGTTTAAGGCTATTGTTTTAACTGCCTATAAATATCTTACATCCCTCAATTATTCAATGCTTGATTCATGATTCCTCTATCTTTCGATGTGTGTTCAAATATTAAATGTTTGATCAAATTGATTAACTTTGATATACATTTTTCTTGATTTCTTTGAATCATGATTCAACAATGATGTTTCACATGTTTTTAATGGCCTACATAGTTTCATCGATTCTCATGACTTATAATTTATAGCTTTTATGATTTTTATGTTTTCCTTTATTTGATTTCATGACATGTATAAATCTATATATTGTTTTTATATATTGAGATATCTTTCTAATAATAATATATTTATACATGTTCTCAATCAATCATAATCTATATTTGATGATTTTTGGATTTTTGGATTTATTGATTAAACATTTGACTTTTTTTTGGAAAATTTTTAAATTTTTTTTGTTTTAGTTACTTGTGACACTTTATATTCATGATACATATATAAATGTTCACTTGATCTTTCTTCATGTGAGTCTTGTTTAGCGTGTTTTAATATATGCTTGCTCACATATGCTTGCCTTGATCATTATTGCATATATTCTATATGGCTTTTTGATAGGGGGAACCATCCCCATATCCTTTCATGTTTTTTTATTTATATACTCACCCATGCAAATAGGTAGGGGGAGCTTTCGCTTTCCTATCTCTTTTTTCTTTTCTCCATTTTTGATGTTTCCAAAGGGGGAGAAAAATGTGAGTATATTAGTATTGTTTATTAATTTTATATTATATTGATTATTTGTTTGTCATCATCAAAAAGGGGGAGATTATTGGTCCTTTTGTTTTGATGATGTTTTAACAAATAATTTATGACTAATATTATTTCTAGTGTTTTGCGTTTGTTTGTGATATATCCATCTTGACGAAGTTGAAGATTGGATGGAATTGAGCATTCACGATTATATCCATTGGAGGATGGAAGGAATATCGGTGTGAAGCTATGCACAATTCAAATCCAGATTCAAGATCCAGCTTCATCCGCAACCAAGACTAGTCAAATGATAATCATCATCTTGGTATATTAGTTTAGAGTTTATACTGTGTGTCTTATACTTAAAGCTCAATTATCACACACATACATGTTTTTGTTTTAATCGTATAAATATGAAACTAATAGTTATATACATATACATATATACTAGTTTCTTATTTATCAATTTTATTTGGGAAAATATGTGTTATGGATTAAAGACTTGTTTACACTATTTTATATCTTTTCTCAAGTCTATTAATCTATTGAAAAGTGTTTCAAAACTTATTTGGAAGAATTTAATCAAAAATCAACTATTTGACGATTTTGTATTTTTTACCAGTTTACAAAATAATTTATTTATCACAAATGAGAAGTGATATTTAGAAAATAATTTCTCTAAAATGTTTATCTACATGGTTAGAAACTTTTTTCAAAATTTTATCATTTTTGCAGTTGATTTACTATGCCCAATTGATTTTACAAAATCGCGTGTTTTAGCAGTTTTTAGAATCTGAAATATATTTGTGTTCAAATATTTATTTCTCACAAATGGAAAGTGATATATCAGAAATTATTTCTCGAAATTGTGTTTCTACATGTTTAGAAATATCTCTCAAAATTTTATGATTTTTGGACTTGATTTACTATTTTTAATTGATTTTACAAAGTCAGATACACAAATTTTTCAGAACCTACCGTTATTGTTCCAACGGCTACTTATCAGTTGACTTGAGGTCGACTCATGGTGTTTTTCCAGCAACGACTAGTTTTTTGTGTGCTGGATTTTTGGGGCCATAAATACCCCTTTTGTTTAGGTTTTTCCTAAGGGTTTTTATATGTGTTTTGGGTTGTTTCTCTCAAGTTTTTGAAGAGCAAAAATTGTTTATGTGAAGAGGTTTTCACAAGAGAAGGAATTCAATTTCAAGTTTGAGGCTTTCATCCTCAACATCTTCATATCTTGTTTGGAGAAGTTTTCTAAACTCTTCATCTAGCTTTTTATCATTTTGTTTAGCTTATATATTTGCTAGATTGATTTGAGTTTAGATTTCATATTTGATTATTTTTTCACACACAACCATTGAGCCTATAGTATTATCACACATTGTGTAATTTTGGTTGTGAGTGTGATTGAGTCAGCCTACATTGAGTTCTCATCCATTGTAGAGAACAAACATTGTATTGAGCTTTTATTGTGAGATCACTTTGTTATACACATTTACACTGAGAGGAGTGTGTGGTGAGGATGTGGTCGATACCAAGAGGAGTGACATCGGGAGTGAGGCCTAGAGAGAGGTGTGAATCCGAGCACTTAAGGGAGGCGTCACGTGAGGACCAACACTTGAGGTTGTAGTTTGTGTATGTACATTGTGAGAGACTTGTAGAGTTTTCGGTGAGCTAGGAAACCGAGTGTGTAGAGAAGTTTCGGCTTCCAAACCAGGTGTGTGATAGTGGAGATCTCCTCGAGGTGAGGAGCGGAGACGTAGGTCAAGTGGTTAGACCGAACTCCGTGATTATATCGTGTGTTTGTGTTTGCCTTGGCGTTCATTTTATTTTGTGTTCTCATCTTATATTGTCATTGCCTCATTGTTTATTTTGTCATTTGTTTATATTGCACATTCTTGCTCAAAATTAGTTGTATATCATAATTTTAAGAATAATTTGTTAATAAGTTTTAAATCGGTATAAATTAGATTAGATTAGCATAGTACCATATTCAACCCCCCTACTAACACTAACCTTTACAGACTTAAAGGAGCTCCAAATAGGTTTTTAACCAATATTGAAATTATTAGATTGATGTATCATAATTAAAAAGGAAATATATTTTAATTAAAATTTTAATACTTTTTACAAAATAAACTTATTTTAGTAAATTAAATAGTTTTATTTTCTTAATTATAATTTATTAATCAACTGAATATACCTAAGTGGTCGTGAGCATTGCATAACAAAATAAACTCATAGTTTTTGTTTTTATTTTCAAACCCAAAATTCTCAAAAAAAAAAGTAACTCTAAACCCAACACATCAAAA
Source organism: Asparagus officinalis (assembly GCF_001876935.1). Taxonomy (NCBI): domain Eukaryota; kingdom Viridiplantae; phylum Streptophyta; class Magnoliopsida; order Asparagales; family Asparagaceae; genus Asparagus; species Asparagus officinalis. Next base: position 37,953,180 of record NC_033799.1, on the reverse strand, counting down.
GGAAATATTAATCCTCAAGCATCAATGCTTTTAAAATAAAATCTATGAGCAAGTAAAATTTAAATTAAACTACAGATAAAACACTCAATGTTAGATATGTAAAAATAAAACATAATGGATTTTGTAATAAAGAAAAACTAATGGATTTAAAAACATTAAAATACTTCTGTTGTATTAGATTTTAAATTAATTTTTTTGATAATATTGCAATTGGCAAGGTAGATCGTAGAAAAGTTACAGAAAATTCACTCAAGCAAATATTTTTACATTTAATCAATGATAATTAATAAAATGTTATGTAAAGAAAAAAAATCCGGTCCTTTTGTTTTGATGATGTTTAACAAAAAATTTACATCTAATGTTGTTTGTCTAGTGTTAGTATTTTGTATTTATTCTAGGCAAACAACATATTGGAGGATGGATGAAATTACGCTTCAGCGATCATATCCAATGAAGGTTGACGGAATATCGGTATGAAGCATTGCAATTCAAGTTGATGATCCAAGTTCAAGCTTCATCTGCATGTTTACCAAGAAGAGCTTATTGAAGATCATCAAGCTTGGGTATATCTAGTTTAGGTTTTATATTATGTGTGTTAAGTACTTTAAGCTCAATTACATACACACACATTCGGTTTTATTCGCAAACAAAGTTTATACAAATAAATTCTAATTTTTTTATACATACTTGTTTTCATGTGGATGAGTTATTTTAGTTTAGTTATATAGATATGAAACAAAGATACATTCATATACATATTCATATGTTTCATATTCTATTGTATTTGGAAAAATATGGTGTTATTGGTTTATGGACTTAACAATCATTGTATACATATTTTATTAAGTCTACAAAATTATTTTATAATATTTCAAATTATGGTTTTGTCAAAATGACAAAATAAGTGTTTTATGTTTTCATGTTTTGGACCATTTAAAATATGAAGAGATTTCTCTTTTGGGAGATGCTTTTTGAAAACCAGTTTTTGTAACATGTGTATTATCATGTTTATAATCATTTCCCAATGTTTTATATTTTTCTGAATTTATTTTCTATTTTTAAAAGAGGTTCTAAAATAAGATTTACTATTTTAATCAGACTGTAAACTGGCTATCAGTCGACTAGACAGTCGACTGATGAAATCAGTCGACTGACGAAAGTGTCTAGAATCATTATTTGCTCTCTGTTTTATTTTGGTTGACTGACCAGTCGACTGATGAGGTCATCAGTCGACAGATAAGCTTCAGTCGACTGACGAGATGAAAAATGACTCTAACGGTTAGCTCATCAGTCGACTGATAAAAGCCATCAGTCGACTGATGAAAGCTGTCAGTCGACTGATGCTGTAACGGCTAGTTTTTTTTTAGCATTTTACAGTTTTGGGTTTTTTGTCTTTTTGCCTTGTTTTCTCTTGGCTTTGGGGTTCCTATAAATACCCCACATATCCTAACTTCTGAATTAACCAAGAGAATGTTTTAAACAAGTTTAAGAGAGTTTTAACAAGGGTTTAAGTTTGGTTTAAGTTTGTTTAAAAAGCTTTTAAGCATTTGCAAGTTTTGGTTTGTGAAGATAATTTCATAAGAGCTTGAGGAGATCATCCATTGGTGTTTGAGCATTCAACTCTTCTCCCTCTCTCTTGTTATCATTAGAGAAGTTTTTCTAAACTCTATATCTAGTTTTATATTCATTTGTTTGATTATCATTTATTAAAGCTCGTTTTTATATTGAGTTTAGATTTGATTTATACTCTTTGTTCACACACAACCTATTGAGCTTATTGTATTTCAAACATAGTATAATTTGGGGTTGTGGGTTTATGACTTAAAGAGTGAGCCTACATTGTGTTCTCATCTATTATCGATAACAAAAATTGTATTTGCGAGCTTTCATTGTGAGGTCACGTTGTATTACACTAGTAAACCGAGAGGAGTATATGGTGAGAGACATGGTTGTCCCAAGAGGAGTGGCGTTGGTAGTAAAGCCTAGGGAGAGGTTGTAAATCTGAGCACTTGAGGGAGACACGGGCTAGAGACCAACACTTGAGATGGTAGTTAGTGTGGATACATTGTGAGATTGTGAACGTTGACCGGTGAGCATAAAAAACAGATATTGTGTGGTGTAAATGTTTTCGGGTGAGCGTTGAAAACCCGGTGTGATAGTGGATTTTTCCCTGGGAGTGGGGAGCGGAGACGTAGGACGGAAGGTCCGAACTCCGTGATCATTTGCTTGTGTTTGAGTTTGTCATTGGCGCATTTACTTTTGTGTTTGAAGGTCCGAACTCCGTGATCATTTGCTTGTGTTTGAGTTTGTCATTGGCGCATTTACTTTTGTGTTTATATTATATTGCCATTGTCTATTACTCTTTGTGTATATTCCCTTATCACATTAGTAATTTGTTTATATCCACCTTAGTTTCATATCCTTGCACATATATCTTGTAGCATATCATATTTGCTAGAATATTTGTTAATTAGTTTTAATTGGCATAAAATCAGATTAGATTAGCATAAACCCTATCCCCTAGGATGCTTTCAAAAATAAAGATAGATAGAGGACTATAACAACAAAAAAGAATTCAGCTCACTAGGTAAGTAAATTAAAAATAACATATTAATATTTAAATCAATAAGTAAACAAAAAATTATATGGAAACAACATTAAGCAAAATTGATCTAGGTTTATTGCTCCATTAAAATAATGTGTTAGTTTACTCAAACTATATTGCTACAATATCTATTTTTGTCACGTGAATTATGCACGTGTAATTTAGGAATAATACAGTAGAAATAGCATTAGGTTTAATCACAAACTTCTATCATAAATAAATATATATATATATATATATATATATTTATTTATTTATTTATTTATTGATGAGATAGTTACATTTTGGACTCATGTTCACCTACCACACGTCAAAAATGAATATATATATTGATGAGACAGTTACATTTTGGACTCATGTTAACCTACCACACGTCAAAAATGAATCGTACCAGCCCATTGCATCTAAGATTCCAGTGTTTCCAGAAGAAAAAGTAGAGGAGGGTTAGTCCCAATTAATTATTTAATTTATTAAAGGACCACATACAACCAACTTTCGGAACTCATCAAGTACTACTACAAATGCCGACCAGGCCCACTTTCCAGATTTGGATAATGTTACCGAGGCTTGCTCTTCAAGTGAGGCCGTCTAAATTAAATAAGCGAAAAATAGTTTCCACATGTAATAGACAGAGCTATTAATATAGGTTTCCGTTAGTGGTAAAGGTTTAGCTGTCAACCATGTACGCCAGTTATGCACGATGCATCCCCCAGACCCAGAGGCGTAATTTGCAAGATTTGTAAGGAGAAATTTCTATTTCAAAGTTTTACTGAATTAGGATTCCATGTGCGTTCACCTTTGCATTTTGAATTGTGGGACCATAGTTTATTTTTGATGAAGAAACATCGCGAAGTTCAAAAAAATTTAACTTAATATGATATCCTAATTTATCAAAGTAATAATAATTTGATATGCTAAAATTTAACAAAATTGAACTTTTGTTAAATTTTAGGAAGTATTAAAGTTAAATTTTTGTTGAATTTCAGGGTACTTTTCTAGCAAAAGAAACTATGTGCGCCAAATCTAAAAACTAGGTTACGCGGGTTTTTTAGGGCTACAAATATTGGGTATCGGAGAAAAAAAAACAAAACTTGAGGTCCTTAAGTGCAAATAACCCTTACATTGTGGGTTCTATAACTTAAGGTGCTTCAAACGCATTGTGTGGTCCAAATGGCTTCTATAACTTTTGACCAAGGGTTAATTTTAGAAAATCCTCTTACATTGTGGGTTTTACAAATAGTTCTCTTAACTATTTTAATTCCACATAATCCCCATAAACTTGAATGGGGTTCGCGCATGACCCCTCCTAGACTTCTTTTGTTTCACTAATTCCTAGAGAATTTTCCAATTAAAACCCCACAAAATAATATCACCGAGTCTAATACTTAGCATGACCAAGATGAAGAAGGTCCCTTGGCCCTAAAAAAACCCTGTTATCTCACAATTTACTTTAATTTTTTGACGGCCCCAGTGTTATCTCATGGGAATTAGTAAAAGTCGGGGCTTAGTAAAATAAGGAGTTTTGTGCAAAACACCAAGAAGTTCATGGACGTTTTGTGGGATTATTCTTGAAAGCTTATTCGGAAAAATCTTAACGGTTTCTGTCAATTTCACCCTATATTTTTAACGTACCACTAACAATCTCGACTACACTTCCCCAAAATTTTCAACATACCCCTTACTTTTTCAACATCATTTTAAGAGAACCCCCAGACTTTCAACATAATATCTTCAGAAAGCCTCCCAACCTTCAACTTTAATTTTTGAAAGCTCCCAGAAACTTTTAATAAAGGTTCAACAAACTCCCACTGATATTACACTGCAAAAGAGGTTAATTAAAAAAAATTCAAACATTATGTTGTGAAATTTACTCTTTCTGTTCTTTTAGCTAGATTAATACTGCATGACATAGCCAATTTCTACTTTTATGATATTTATCTTTATTACTTTTCAGATATCACAGCGAGAAGCTTAAACTCAAAATTTTAGTAGCACATTTTCCTTCGCGAATCAACGAAACTACGGATCTGATCTGATCGTTTGGTGGTCCACGGATATCAACGTCCCCGTCACAGGCCAAGATCCCACGCAAGCAAAAGATCGATAAACGATCTTTGTGTTTGTTTTGACGAGAATTGTACTTTTCATTGTATAAGAGTCTTAGAAAAAGACTATATTTTCTTGTTTTCATTGTAACGACTGAAGTTGTAATGAATCTCTCAATGAAGAAACCAATTTTCCATCGAAACAAGATCCGGTTCGTTAGACTCTTCGTCATGAAGGTGCTTTCTAACTTCGACCACACGCTCGCAGTCGTTTTCTCTCATCTACCAAGAAAGCTACATCCCTTTCAAGGCAAAGGATAATCGACGCCCGTGCTTCCAGATCCAACTCCTCCCACATCAGACATGTCCTTGTGTTTCTTCTCTTTTCCAGCCAAAGCCTTGTGAAATTTCTGCGAAATCAACGTATTCTTCATCTGCATCCTCCAATAGGAAAAATCATTCTTCCCATTGAATTTTTTAATCTCGTACTTTCTAACTTTAACTGTTTTACTGGTAGACGTCATCCTTCGCTTGTATTAATAAATCCACTTTTCTCAGGAAATTACTGAGCACCACCTCAAACCAGAAGCTACACCACTCCCAATCTGAATAACAGCTCTGATACCAATTGTTGGGTGCAGAGTCACGCCCTCACATCGCGAAAGCGATATCACCTGATAGAAAGCTATGTTTTTTGTTGTCACAAAAGCACAAGTCAACCTCTATATTTCCGTTTCTCAAAAGAAATAAGAATAGAAAGTGAAATATCTCAACAAAGTGAGATATACACTCTTCCTCTTAGTAGTTCTAGGCCTGAATGTCGAGGGAACCTACAAACAATAGCTAACAACCAGAAAACAATAAATACACGACATTTACGTGGTTCGGCAAACTTATCTACGTCCATGGGAGGGGGTGAGATATATATTCTTCCTCTCAGCAGTTCTAGGACTGAATATCGAGGGAACCAACAAACAATAGCCAACAATCAGAAAACAATAAATACATGAGATTTACGTGGTTCGGCAATCTTGCCTACGTCCACGGGAGGGGGTGAGGGGAGATTCCACTATGAAGGAGAACACCAATGACTTGTACAATCCACAAGCTCGACTCAAAGAAAAAGATCTGATTTTTACCCAAAAGAAATTAAACTCTCTTTTGTAAAATCTCTATTTTCTCTCCACAAGATCTCTTTTCTAGCCGTCAGAAACAAACCGTAGTTTTCTCCTCTGCCGACTAATCAACCATCTGTTTCAACTCACGCTCAACCATCAAAATAACAAAACCCTCTGTTTTTTATTTTCTTTTCGCGTCAGTTTTTCTCCCCTGCAACGAAACCCTAGGAAATCACTATTCTATTTATAGAGATTTGATCCTATCGGGTGGCCCCCCCGCCAAACTCAGCACGTTGGATTTTCCTGAGCTCCTCACGCTCTGCTCACATACCAAAGAGCTTTGCTACTTGTAGGCATATAAAATTGCTTATAGGTCCCTTAGCTCAGCTCGGCACGAACCGACAAACCAACGAGGCGACGAGATCGACGAATCGCACGCAAGCAACGGAATACATCCATTCGCGTGCGGGATCAAGCCAAGTGTTCGAAGAGTCAACGAGTCATCCAACCGAGAGCGGACTCGAACGAATCACGATCGAATCAAGATCGATTTCGGACTCGAACTCAGAAGTGGATTTACTGCCAAATCAGGAATCCGACTTACTGCCAAATCAGGAATCAAATCAGAGTCTGGATCAACCGAATCACGGACAGAACCAAAGGCGGAAAACACCAAAACCACCATCTAGAGGGGCTCGGCCGAAGCCGAGCCAACTTCAGGTGGCTCGGCCCAAGCCGAGCCACCTCAAGGTGGCTCGGCCAAGGCCGAGCCACCTCCAGAATTTTGGAGAGGCGAAGCCCTGCTGGATTGGAGACTCAGATCCAAACAAGATTCAAGCTTTAGGACTTCAAGGACTTGCTCATCCAGATCTGGTGCTCGGCGACCGTCAACGCCAAATAAGGCAGGTATTCGAGAGGACCAGATCTCAGATCTACGCGTACGAACTCCGGATCTAAGCTTGGTCTTAGATCCCGAGACTTGAGCGATTGTTTCCTTGGTGAATCAATCCCTCCCGGTTATTATTTCCTTCGTGGAATAATACCCGTCGTACTGCGTAGATCCGACCGGATCTAGATCGCGCGGTGGTCCACGGCAAACAACCCCGGCGCAGGCAAAGAACCCACAAAGCGAGCGACCGCAAAACAGGAGCTCGTGATTCGTTCGACAAACAAGGAAACAAAGTTGTAATTTTCATTTCTTTTCAATTTGATTTAGTTGTAACCGGATCTTATAAAAAGACCGGATCTTTGTAATCGATAAACTGTTACAAGAGTGTACAATGGAATCATTAATGAAGAAAGCAACGGTTTTTCCCGCGAACACGTGTAAGGTACGGATTATGGTGTTATAAATAACAACCTGCCACAATATCGAATATATGGTCTTTGGTTCTTTTTACGGTTAAGGACTAACCAACAACGCGTGTTAGGCACTGACTTATCTCTTCTTAGGCTTCAGGATAAAATTCCCCATACTGGAATTCTGATGTCTTCTTCAATCGGTGAAAGACTAAACTGACAACGCGTGTTAGGCGTCGACTTATCCCTACTTAGGATTCGGGATAAAATTCCCCGTGCGTATGACACACAGATTTGAAGTTGAGAGTTATGTTTTTTTCTCAGGGTAAAAACAAACCCAAAAATGAAAGCGGAAGAATTTTATATTCTTGGCCCCAGGTCTTGTTTAGGGTAAAGACGAACCCAAAAATGAAAGAGGAAAAATTTTATATTCTATCTTTCAACACTGGAGAGGAAGAATTTTATATTCTATCTCTAGTTGGAAAGGAAACTCGAGGTGGGATCTCCACCCCAGAATCCAGAAAAATGAAACTAGGAGTGGGATCTCCACTCCGAGAATCGGAAAGATTCAAGCAACCCTAACTTTTATAGGATTGGTTGCTTGATCCAAGAGAAGAGTTCCTCATTTATTGAGGGAAAATTCTGATTTCGACCCTAACTTTTATAGGTTTGGCTGAAAAGGAAAAGATGGAAGTTTTTTTTTGTTTATCGAAAGGGATAACTCAATCTTAGTCCTAACTATCTGCAGGTTTGACTAAGTGAGGTTGGAGACAATCCTAACTTTTATAGGTTTGA
>NC_033799.1:37929977-37942885 GCF_001876935.1 Asparagus officinalis | reverse complement strand
CACATATTCAACATTGTGGTAGGTTGTTATTAATAACACCAAAATCCATGCCTTACACGCATGGGGAATGTCATCCTGAATCCTAAGAAAGGATATGTCGACACCTAACACGTGTCGCCGGTTTAGTCTTTTACCGATTGAAAAAGACACCAGAGTTCGATTCTGGGGTATCTCATCCCGAAGCCTAAGTAGGGATAAGTCAACGTCTAATACACGTTGCCGGGTAGCCTATTCCCGTAACAATGGCGAAGCCTATGTATTCAACATCATAGCACAAAGTCTAAGGGAATTCACTCTCTTAGCACAACGTTACATGCGGAACGGATTTAGACAATCCGCATGCTAGCCCGACTCAAACGGTAGTCGGTAAAGGCTAATCAAACCCGTTGAAGGCTGGGGGTTAGCCAAAAATCCCAAAGTCGACGCCTAACATGCGTCGCCGGGTAGCCTATTCCCGTAACAATGGCGAAGTCTATGTATTCGACATCATAGCACGAAGTCTAAGGGAGTTCATTCCCTTAGCACAACGTTACATGCGGAACGGATTCCGATAATCCGCATGCTAGCCCGACTCAAACGGTAGTCGAGGTCAACGCCGGACAACGCGTAACCCTAGGTCAACGCCAGTCAATGCGTTGCGATCAAAAAATCAACGTACGACGTTCAAAACCCTAGGTCAACGCCGGACAACGCGTAACCCTAGGTCAACGCCTATCAATGCATTGCAATGAAAGAACTAATACTCCGAAAGGTATACGAGTATAAACTGCTTCTTAATACTCCGAAAAGTATACGAGTATAAACTGCTTCTTATACTCCGAAAAGTATACGAGTATAAACTGCTTCTTATACTCCGAAAAGTATACGAGTATAAACTGCTTCTTATACTCCGAAAAGTATACGAGTATAAACTGCTTCTTATACTCCGAAAAGTATACGAGTATAAACTGCTTCTTATACTCCGAAAAGTATACGAGTATAAACTGCTTCTTATACTCCGAAAAGTATACGAGTATAAACTGCTTCTTAAACACTCCGAAAAGTATATGAGTATAAACTGCTTCCTAATACTCCGAAAAGTATACGAGTATAAACTGCTTCTTATACTCCGAAAAGTATACGAGTATAAACTGCTTCTTATACTCCGAAAAGTATACGAGTATAAACTGCTTCTTATACTCCGAAAAGTATACGAGTATAAACTGCTTCTTATACTCCGAAAAGTATACGAGTATAAACTGCTTCTTATACTCCGAAAAGTATACGAGTATAAACTGCTTCTTATACTCCGAAAAGTATACGAGTATAAACTGCTTCTTATACTCCGAAAAGTATACGAGTATAAACTGCTTCTTATACTCCGAAAAGTATACGAGTATAAACTGCTTCTTATACTCCGAAAAGTATACGAGTATAAACTGCTTCTTATACTCCGAAAAGTATACGAGTATAAACTGCTTCTTATACTCCGAAAAGTATACGAGTATAAACTGCTTCTTATACTCCGAAAAGTATACGAGTATAAACTGCTTCTTAATACTCCGAAAAGTATACGAGTATAAACTGCTTCTTATACTCCGAAAAGTATACGAGTATAAACTGCTTCTTATACTCCGAAAAGTATACGAGTATAAACTGCTTCTTATACTCCGAAAAGTATACGAGTATAAACTGCTTCTTATACTCCGAAAAGTATACGAGTATAAACTGCTTCTTAATACTCCGAAAAGTATACGAGTATAAACTGCTTCTTATACTCCGAAAAGTATACGAGTATAAACTGCTTCTTAATACTCCAATAAGGTATACGAGTATAAACTATTCCCTATTGTTGGTTGAGAAGTTCCTGGAGAATATTTTCATTCTTAAGGATAACTCAACAATACTACGCCGGACAACGCGTCGCAAATAAAGACTCAACGCCGACAGTCGAGGGTCAGTTCCGTGTTCAACCAACAAGCACGAGCTAAAAATCAGAAAACCAGGAATTGACTTCAAGTTCGAATTTCCGACAATGGTCAGACAATAAATGCAGCACCGGAACTCTTGCAGACATTCGACAAAGCACCGAATAGCCTGGAAGATTGAAGGAATCAAGAACGGAAGTCATTCCAAGGTCCCATTACACCGACTGAAGGTGGGGACAATCATATCCAAAGTATTCCAGACTCTTCTATAAAAGAACGAGACTGAAATACTTTGGAGGGGGTATCTGTAGGCATATAAAATTGCTTATAGGTCCTTTAGCTCAGCTCGGCACAAACCGACGAACCAACGAGGCGACGAGATCGACGAATCGCACGCAAGCAACGGAATACATCCATTCGCGTGCGGGATCAAGCCAAGTGTTCGAAGAGTCAACGAGTCATCCAACCGAGAGCGGACTCGAACGAATCACGATCGAATCAAGATCGGTTTCGGACTCGAACTCAGAAGTGGATTTACTGCCAAATCAGGAATCCGACTTACTGCCAAATCAGGAATCAAATCAGAGTCTGGATCAACCGAATCACGGACAGAACCAAAGGCGGAAAACACCAAAACCACCACCTAGAGGGGCTCGGCCGAAGCCGAGCCAACTTCAGGTGGCTCGGCCCAAGCCGAGCCACCTCAAGGTGCTCGGCCCAGAGTCCGAGCCACCCTGAGGTGCCGGCCAAGATCTGTGCCTACGGCACCAGATCGAGTGCCTATAAAGTACGGCTAGCCCTTAGTCTCATTTGGGGGTTGGATAATTTATCAGAGCGAAGCCCTTGCTGACAATTTGGAGACCATTCAGATCCAAAAAATGTATTCAATCTCTTTTAGGACTCTCAAGACCTGCTCATCCAGATCTGGAGCGTCGACTGACCGTTCCATTCCGCAACGCCCAAATAAGGCAGTAGTTCTGAGAGGGACCAGATTCTCAGAATCTATTCGCGTACTGAACTCCGGATCTAAGCTCTGGTCTTTAGATCCCGAGCACTTGACGATTGTTCCTTGGTGAAACTCAATCCCTCCCGCATATAATTCCCTTCGGGTAATATATTACGCCCCTCGTACTGATCGGTAATCCGACCTAGGACTAATCAGCTTCTCTGCGGTGGTTCCCACTCGGATAACCCTTTTTCCCCGGCGTCAGCAAAGAAACCCACCCCAAACAACGATCCCTAGCAAACCAGTGAGCTCGTGATTTGCTTCAAGAGCGAGAGATTGTATTTTTCTTTATTTTCTTTGTATTTTAATGTAACCGGATCTAATAAAAGACCGGATCTATTTGTAACTCGAAAAGTTGTTAACTGAAAGATTGACTAATCTATCCATCAATTATGAAAGCATACGGTTTTTTCCACCGCGATACAAAGTACTGGGACTCTGTTCAAATATAGACAATAGGTCGACAAGTGAGGTGTCCCCATCCTATTGGATAATGAGTTGGCCATCATTGATGGCCAACTCATTATCCAATAGGATGGGGACACCTCACTTGTCCCCCCTATTGGTCCCATATTTTGGGTCCCTGTAGCAAAGCTCCATAACAAATTGTGGGTGGCTCCCACTCACAGTTACAACTACATTTTGGAGCAAATACAGTTTATTCAGTGTGTAATAATTACAATTACTCAGTTAAAAAAAGAATTTTGGAGTCTATACCCACAATTCTTTTAGTTCACCGCACCTGCAGCTGCGTGCTATTGGAAAATCTTATAGTAGATACATTATGAGTAATAAATACAGTAACAATTATTGTTCAGGTAAAAAAAGAATTTTAGAGTCTATATTCCCAAGCAAACTATACTTTGAGTAATTAATGCTCTCCGTATATGCATATAATGAACTATGGAGCCTACACATGCAATTCCGTGCATTATGAGATTTATACAGATGGGGCCATGCAGATTTCAACTCGGTAATATTTTCAGGGAGCTCTGGATGCGTCGTAAGCTCTATCAATAATATTTATCTGGTCTTCTTAGTATGAAAATGGTGTCTCTGTAAACAAATATGTAGAACTTCTAAATAAATAATCAAGAAAGCATTTTTTTATTTACAAACAATCTTTTTTGGAGGGATATTAATATCCTTCATTAGTTCTCTAGATTTTTGAAGTGTGTGGAAAGTAGCCTCTGCCTTACATTTACTATTCAAATCATTAATTAGGATTGAGCTAGTGGTTAACCAGAGACGTATAATTGTCAAATTAGTATTTAAATGCTCAAGGATCTAATTTGTAACCCGCCCAAAAACGTTGAAGATAATGAAATGCACTCTCAATTTCGACCATCTCTAAGTGAAAGAGTTAATTTCAAAAAGCTTAAAATTTTTGGGAGACTAATTTTAAGACATGAAAGATTTTTTTTTGGCTTTTTTTAAATTTTACAAAATTAACAGAGTGAAACAATTTCATAAAATTAGTCATGAATATATACCTTGTATTTAGTAGGAAATTATGATGTTTTGTATAATTACATAAGAGATGAAAACTTTCTATTGGTCTTTCTTCAAGGTGTCATAAATCAAAAACAGAATTTATTACTTGATGGGTCCCTATTCCCTAAACCTGCAGTTCTGTTCGAAAGAAGACAAAAGAGACCGCCTCTTGTCAGTTCCATATATATGCTCCCCCAGTTCGCAATCAATCGAGCCACAGTTAAGCTCTTCCCTAGTGTCGAATGAAATCACGCACGACAGTTTCTTAATGGACCACAGTTAAGCTCTTTCCCTGGTGAGAACTAGACATCAGTCGGTTGGCTTTTTTTTTTCGGGAGTCGAATTTTTGCCCAATTAATTTGAAAAAAATGTCTTTTTCAAAAAATTGTCCATTTTATAGGTGCAGGTCCACACATTGGATTCTTTGCCTTTTTCTTTGTTTCGCCTTTTTTGTTACTTAAGGAGAATTGGACGTTCAGCCCTTGAAGATAGGTTGTATGAACACAAGCCTTGTCTGCCACATTTATGTTATGTGTGCTTGATGTCTAGTCCTCACTGGATGTTTAAGTTTTTTAACTTATCTTATAAGGATTATTTGATCATCTGTTAAAATTTTTATAATTAGGCAGACATTCTTCATTTTCACACGAGAAATGTTTGTTTTTTTAACTTGTCTTATAAGGATTATTTGATCATTTGTTAAAATTTTCATAGTTAGGCAAACTTTCTTCATTTCACACGGAAAATGTTTGTTTTTAACAGATTAAGAACAGATGGACTCTCCATATATTTAAGGATACACTTGATTAAACACTCAATAAGCATAGGCATTATGAATTTAATCCCAAAAAAATTGAAACTTTTACTAAGCCTCTAATAAGTTTGAAAATTCCTCTAATAAGTTTGAAAATTCCAGAACCTTTTCACTTAATTCCTCAACGACTACTCTACGATTTTTATGTAATGTTCTTTGTTTGGGAACTTGATATATGGGCTAACATTGTTATGGGTGTAAAGTGGAAGAAAACAAAACGTTACTGGGGTTTTTATGAATTAATTCTCAACGTTATTGGAGTTCTAGTGAGAGATTCAAAAAAAAAAAAAAATTCAGATTTAAATGCCAAGCGCCTAAACTTATTGAGCTTCAAGTGAAACTCAACCTAACATTTAACTCCCCACTTACTGCATTACTAAACTCCATCCAAAGGTATAGAATTCAAACACAAGAGTGGTTCAAGTTGGATCCATGTGACAAAGAATCAGGGGTTAGCAAATGGGAAGCAACCAAAGCCAACGCAAGTGTTAGTCTTGCTTTCAGGGCAACTCTTTTGCAGCAGAGTACCTAAACTGTGCAGTCTTCACTCACTCAGGCCACAACTTTTTCTATGCCCCTACAGAGATAGAAACAGTGAAAACTGAGGACAGAGGAAAGAGGTTAAAGTTAGAAGAGTTCTGAGTACCCCATGTGAACTTGCACACAAGAAAAAGGAATTCAAAACTGATGAGAACTCAGATTTTTCTAAGTTGAGAAAAAGGGCAGAGCTATAGCTGGCTTCAGGTGGAAAAAAGGGAGAGTTACAGTGCCAGGATGGTAAAAGTGGCCATGGGTTAGTCATTTACCCTTCGTTTCTGTCAGTTTCTTTTTGAATCTTTGAAATCAGTCTACACTATTATAAGAAAAAAAAAAGTTGAAAGCGATCTACTCACAACAAAAGGAACTACAGGTGGTTTAGAGGGGTCCCTTCGCAATCAATCAACCAATAAAAAAGAAGGTGCTATAAACCATTCATATTTCAGGTAATATCTCATCCAATAATCATCAATGAAATCACTGTTTTTTATAATGAAGTTCTGTTTAGAGGGGTCCCTTCGCAATCAATCGACCAATAAAAAAGAAGGTGCTAGAAACCATTCATATTTCAGGAAATATCTCATCCAATCATCAATGAAATCACTGTTTTTTATAATGAAGTTCTGTTTTTCACCAAGTTTTGTGTGGAAACTTAAGAGTAAACATGTCCTATACACTTCAAAATTCACAGATTTTGGAAGTTGAAACAAAGAGAATACAGAATAAAGTTTTTTTTGGATAAAATAAAAATGTCAATTTAACATTTGAAGAGACTTATCTATAAGAACTCCATAATTAAGGAGGGTTTTTTACAGTAAATATTTGAGGGGGTTTTCCGCGAAGGCCCACGTAGTTGAGGGAGCTTCTCTCAACATAAACCCACAGAGTTTCACTAGACCAGCACCCTTAAAAAAGACACGTCGCATTCAGCTAGTGGAGAACTGCAAGCTTGCATGTTAGAACAGCAGTTCAAGATCTATAGTTTCACTTCATTATTATGTTTTTATATGAAGTAATCGCACTACTCAAACCAGCTACTCGTACAGTCCTACTTCCTTTTCATGTGTTCTACCATCTTTAGAAAAACAAAAAAGAAAAAGAAAAAGAAAAAAAAGGAATCTTGGAAATGCCCAAGCCAGAACTAGACAAAATCAGAAAGATCCATTAAAAGAAAAAGTTGAAAATTACCCAAAAAAGGTAGCTTTTAGAGCCGGTGACCAGGTTTCCCCTTGTCATAAAAAAAGGGGGGAAAAGAGGTAAATGAAGCACGAGATGCCTCCCGCGGTTTGTAAGTTTGAACACCAAAAGAGTGCTCTTCTGCAAAATTTCACATACTCTCGCCATCTCAAAAATATTATTTACTTCCGCCCACTTACTTACAAAGGTTTACAGCTTGAGAGAAAAAATATATCTGGGAAGTTGTGAGAATATCCCGTGTTGTGAGAAAGAAGTGATTATTTTCTTCCTGCCAACCCCATGAGTCCTCATAGAGAGTTCGAGAAGAAGCAATATGTAGTCTTACTGATCTCAGGAGAGGAACGATTTTTTTTTGGCTTTTTTTTTTAAAATTTTACAAAATTAACAGAGTGAAACAATTTCATAAAATTAGTCATGAATATATACCTTGTATTTAGTAGGAAATTATGATGTTTTGTATAATTACATAAGAGATGAAAACTTTCTATTGGTCTTTATTCAAGGTGTCACAAATCAAAAACAAAATTTATTACTTGATGGGTCCCTATTCCCTAAACCTGCAGTTCTGTTATAAAGAAGACAAAAGAGACTGCCTCTTGTCAGTTCCATATATATGCTCCCCCAGTTCGCAATCAAAGTGCGACACAGTTAAGCTCTTTCCTGGTGTCGAATGAATCACGGCACATGGTGCGCGGAGGCGGTTTCTATAAATGAGACGGCACAGTTTAAGCTCTTCCCTGGTGAGGAACTAGACATCAGTCGGTTTTGCTTTTTTTTTTCCGGGAGTCGAATTTTTGCGCAATAAATTTGAAAAAAAATGTCTTTTTCAAAAAATTGTCCATTTTATGGGTGCAGGTCCATACATTGGATTAATTGCCTTTTTCTTTGTTTCGCCTTTTTTGTTACTTAAGGAGAATTGGACGTTCAGCCCTTGAAGATAGGTTGTATGAACACAAGCCTTGTCTGCCACATTTATGTTATGTGTGCTTGATGTCTAGTCCTCACTGGAAGTTTAAGTTTTTTAACTTATCCTATAAGGATTATTTGATCATCTGTTAAAATTTTCATAGTTAGGCAGACATTATTCATTTTCACACAAGAAATGTTTGTTTTTTTAACTTGTCTTATAAGGATTATTTGATCATCTGTTAAAATTTTCATAGTTAGGCAAACTTTCTCAATTTCACACGGAAAATGTTTGTTTTTAACAGATTGAGAACAGATGGACTCTCCACAATTTTAAGGATACACTTCACTAAACACTCAATAAGCTAAAGAGCCCAAAAAATTTTATTCTTAAAATTGCTCCATACATGCTCTAAAGAGCCCAAAAAATTTTAAGGGACTAATATCTAAAGAGCCCAAAAAATTTTGTTTTTGATAGGTTAAGGGACTAATATCAAAATACTGATAGTTTAAGGGACTAATATCTAAAGAGCCCAAAAAATTTTATTCTTAAAATTGCTCCATACATGCTCAATATTTTCTGTGCAATAAATGTGGCCATAATAGAATGATATTTTAAGACAACGCCCCATGAGTATCAGAATTCATTCTCAAATGTGAGCCAGTAATCAGAATTTATTCTCTAACATTTTATATACCCAGGAATCAATAAGTAGCAAATTTGATGTTCATCCTGGAGATCCAATGCATCACAATAAAATACATATCTCCAAATGTATAAAATCTTATTTATGGTTTTTGTTAGCAGAATGCGTGCTTGTTTTGATTGACTTTAGACGACATAAATGTTTGAATTAGGCTATACAAAATGTTAGAGAAAGTAATGAAAGTTTTACAATTCCAGACATGATGCAGAAAGAACATATATAAAGATAAGTATAAAGATAAGTATAAAGATATTCCATATGTGTATGTTACAGTTGTTCATGCTTGTGGATGACACGAGGCTTCTTATATTTCAAGATGTGATAATTATCTATTTCTTTGTAAGAATTTTCATTTCTCAGACTAGTAGAAAAAGCATCTCAGACATACATAACAGCTCTACAAGCTTGAGCCTTGGAAGTTTAAAAAGTAAAGCCTTGAATACTATCAATTATAATTCTCTATCTTCTATTTGTGATGACTAATGCTATCGTAGTTGGGTATACAATTAAACTTTGCTAAATCCTATGTGAATAGTATCACTCTTGCAAGGATGACTATTCCTTTGATCTCAAGAGGACAAGATAGACTTTTGGACATTTTTTTAGTTGTTAAGTAGATGAAACATATTATGAAGATTCTAGGAGAAAGCTCCTCATATTTGACCTCTGGTGTTGATAATCTAAGAATACATTCACACATATCTCAGTCTTTACATGCCTCATTCTATAGTCTGAGATAAATTCTGTATTTTTTTTTCAAATTAGGGATTTTTTTTCCTTCGAAGATGGTATACGAGATTGCATCCATTCATCAAGAATATATTTGGAATAGTTTCAATGCTCTTTAAGTTTTGGTTTTTCTCATTTTAGTTTCTCATGAATTGCTTACCATTTTAAGTTTTGAGAGGAGGACCAAATGGCCTCTCTTTAACCAAAACACTAGAATGATAAAATTTTTGGTAGTTTAGAAATCAAGAAAAGAGTGATTGACCACTGATGGCTATAAGAAAATGAGAAGACAAGCTCATTTCTTCTCTTTAATGCGCAGAACAATAAAATTTTTGCTAGGCGGGTGATGAGTGGCTTTCTGGCATAGAGCCCCTGTACAAGCAAATGAGATACTTTTGAACTGCTATAATTTGATGTTACTTAATTAATAACTAATTTGACTAATTTGACCTTTGCTGATATTGAGTTGGGTTTGATCCTTGACTTGAGCTAATATGCAGCCCCAAAGCTAATTGCCTTAGGCTATTACCTTTAGAGCTTACTTGTTGATTGATAACATCTACGATATCTAACTATCTGTACATAGGAAGGCTATTACCTTTAGAGCTTACTTGTTGATTGATAACATCTACGATATCTAACTATCTGTACATAGGAATACAAAGAGAGTACAAAAAGGGTTTTTCCCCCTCCTGAAACTGTTGATTGATGAAATATAACTGGTAGTTATCCAATTATATGACATGTTGCTTTTAATACAGAAGTTGTTAATGTTTTCTTTGTTTATATTGTGATGTGGGCTAATTGATGTTAAATAATGCATGTAGGACACTGACAAGTTTACTGAGCCATGAAGTCAGGATGGAGAGGAGACAAAGGAGGAGAGGACTGTGAAGAATAATAAGGGAGGATTCAAAGATAATGGTTTCTTTTAGTCAATTGTTGTGAGTGTGTTTAGTCAGTTTATTCTAGTGTGTTAGTTTGGCTTGGCTTATGGAAATAGCAAAGGCAAGGTTATATGCTATCGTTGTATATGTCATGTTTTAAATTAGGGCTTTGGGTGGATTGCATGTTAAACCCTTGTATGTCGTCAAGTCGATTCTGCAATAGGAGATTCAGTTGGTTGTTATTCTTGTTAATAACAGATAAATTGTTACTTCCTTTAGAATGTGAAGTACAAAAAACAGAGGGGAGCAGAGGAAATGCTATAGAATATCTCTACAAATTTTTTTTTGAATGTGAAGTACAAAAAACAGAGGGGAGCAGAGGAAATGCTATAGAATATCTCTACAAATTTTTTTTTTGTTTATGCTGGTAGGAAAGAAGTTGGACATACTTGCCTTTTCTTTACGAGTTCATGTATTGTTTAATATGTTATAATTATATTGACATTTGTATAGCTATATTCCTGGTGAGAACTGACAATGTTATATGATTATATGGACATTTGTATAGCTATATTCCTGGAGAGAATTGAGGATGCATTGATCGCTTCATGTCCGTTGGAAAAATAAATAAACCATAATGCGCTTTGAGTTAACCCACAATAATTTGCCAACACAAAACATGCACAAGATATAAAATCAAGTAGTACGCCAAAACAATCGCAAACACGGTGATATGATCACGGAGTTTGGTCTAACACTCGACCTACGTCTCCGCTCCTCACCTTGAGGAGAATCTCAACTATCTCTTCACAAAATACTAAACAATCGGTTTTTAAAGTTCATCGAAAAATTTCGATCCACACGTTGTCAATCCCACAATATCACCTTCCTCAAGTGCTTGGAATTACTACCTCTCCCTAGGCTTTTACAACCAAGTCACTCCTCTTGGAATTGAACCCGGTCTCTCACCAACTACTTCCCCAAGTGTCCTTATGTATTACAACGTGTTTACCGATAAGCTCAAGTAAATGATTTTGTTCTCTAATACAAATGAGAACACAAAAAAAAAGGCTCACTCAATTGTAACACTCTCACAACCCAAATATACAATATGTGAAATACTTAAGCTCAAATGGTTGTGTGAAAAAGAATGAGTAAATGAAATTTAAACTTAAGTAAATCTAGCTTGTATGTATATATACAAAACAAAATGAAGATTAAGCTAGAAAATGAGTTTAGAAAACTTATCCAAAGAAAACAAAGAGATGTAGATGAACATTTGAGGTTGAACGCCTCAAAAACAAAATTAAGATCTTCTCTTTGTGAAACTTTCTTCACGTAAACAAATACACCAAAACTTGGAAATAAACTGGTGTAAACTCTCTTTAAACTATTTTCAAAATTCTTTTTCAAAAACCAAATGTTGAGGGCTATTAATAGCCTCTCAAACAAACCAGCCAAAACTAGTTGTTATGCAGAAAAAGCACTGATCAATCGACTGGTGAAGAAAATCGGTCAACTGATGCTATAACGGAACATTCATCGGTTGATTGATAAGAAAAATTGGTGGACTGATAAGAGGTGATCAGTTGACCGATGAGTCATGGTTGGTCGATTGATTCGTCTACAAAAGCAGACGCTAGAAAAATCACACTGGTCAGTCGACTGGTGGACATGCGTCAGTCGACTGATAATGTGCACAACACATATTTGTGTTGAAAACCTGGTTTTCTAAAATTAATTAAAAATATTAAATCAACTCCAAAAATAGTAAAACTTAGGAAAATATTTATACACATGGAAATAAACATGTTAGAGAAGAAATTTTTAAAATATTATTTCTCATTTGTGAAAACTTATTGTTTTGTAAAATGTTCAAAATACGTGTTTGTTAAACACTTGATTTTGATGAAATTTCTTCAAACAAGTTTTGAGATACTTGTAAATGGATTAATAGACTTTAGAAAAGATGTAAAATATTAGTGTTAAGTCAATAATCCAAAAACATAACATTTTCTCAAAAATGTGTACGTGCATGAATTTGAAGTATAAACACATAGAGTAAACAACTAAACTTAAAAATACTATACCCAAGCTTAATGATCTTGTAACACTTGATCTTGGGCGATCCTACTCTTCGTAGTATGGATTAAGCAATAATGTGTATTGGACTTGAATTGCATCGTGCATGCTTCATTCCGATTTCCGCCAACCTCCAAAATATCATCATTGACGCGTAATTCCAACCAAACTCCAACCTGGATACAAGCTGGAGGAAAAGCACAAAAGCTAGAAAAAAAGATTACAAATTGTTTGTTAATCATCAAAACTAGATTAGAAAGTAGGCTCATAAACATGAGTCCTAACAATCTCCTCATTTTTGATGATGACAAAAAAATTTCACAATAAATATAAAAGAATATAAAATCTACAAACAAGATACTCACAATACACTTGTTTCTCACCCTTTGTCAACATCAAAATGGGGAAAACAAAAAGAAGAATGAGAGCAATAAGCTCCCCCTATAAAAAAGAATCAGTGAGTATAAAATAAAATAGGGAAAAGAGGCTCCCCTATCAACAAGCCACATATCAAATGAAATAATTGAGATAATCATATATGTATATATGCCATCATATGGATCATAATACACAAGAAATATCTCTCCATGCTAAACAAAACGCACAACAAATCACATATAAAACACAAGTCACACTTAGAGT
>NC_033799.1:37912430-37924930 GCF_001876935.1 Asparagus officinalis | reverse complement strand
GTGGTTCTTTGACCACCTCTTCCTTCTGTAATTCCTGTGCCTTCTGCACAAGAATCCGTGCATGCACTAGAAGTGTGCGACGCTTCTGGATGCTCTCCTCGAGAGTTGAACTAGTCCTTTTGACACCAACCTATTTGTTGCTTGATGGTTTGGAGGAGGAGTCAATTGCTGGCGGTGGTGGCAGCTTAGTCACTTGACGTCTCCTAAATTACAGATCTGCATGATAACAGAGTCCGTCAACCTGCTCCAAGGCCTTGGTGAACTGACGTACGAGATATTAGCGCTACCTCTGACAAACCATCTTCGTCAGAACTGCTGCATCTTCAGCGGACAACTCCTTGACTAAAGAGGAGTTGTTGGGAGCCATGGATCTGGCTTCATTGGATGCCGGAGGGGCATTGTGGGAGGAACCTTCGATAATGATTGGGCGAGAGTCTTCGCCTTGGATTTTCAGATCTGAAGATCAGCGAACCTTCTTGAAAGAAGAGATCTTCCTATACTTACAAGGGGAGGAGGATCTGGAGGAGGAGGACGAGACGTACTCCTCAAACTTTTATTGGTCGAACTCGTACTCGACCTCTGCATCAACCGGAACTTGATCCTTGGTTGTGACATAGCCTCGACAGAGAGGCTGTTGGCTCCCACTATGATCGCTAGCGTGTTTGCGTCAGAAATCTTTTTCATTGCAGAATCTATTACAATTGTTTATCAATTACAGATTCAACAAGAAGAAGCCTTTTTATAAGACTTTCCTTACACAAATAAATGACGACTTCCTAGAAACACACGCATGATCGTTTATCGATTGCTACTTGCGTGGAATCTTTGCCAGTGCCGGGGACTCGTTGATCCGTGGACCGCCAAAAATCAGATATGGTTGATCGTGAAGAAGGCTTATTGTTCCCGTTCCCTTATAGAAACAAGAATGGAAGTAAATATCTCAATGATACAGGATCAATACCCTTCTCAAGATCAAAACGATAGTACAATCTTGAGGGAACATGTGACAGGGTGTAGATCTCTCCAAAGGTTCTTCTTTATGCTTAAGAACTTACCAAGAACTCGCCTTTAGATCTAAACTTCGTGACTCTTCTCTCACAAGGTCAGCAACTCATCTCAAAGCTTGAAATTCTCGACCCCCCCCCGGTATAGGGGCCCTAGAGGTGTATTTATAGGCTTAGGATGTCATGTTTTCGGATAAGAATTTGTGATTTGGCCTTATATTTAGTTAATAACGGCTTTACCACATTTAAAGATAACCCTAAGGTAGTTAGAGAGGCTATAGAACAAACGAATCCCACATAACTATCGAAAAACGCGTTGTCGGGAGGCTAAACGGGCGAAACAGTGATGTGTGTTTCGCAAGGGTGCGAAACACACATGAATGTTTCTCACATGTGTGGGAAACACTTTAGTGTGTTTTGCACATAGTGAGAAACACCCAGGTATGTTTCGCACTCTGTGTGCAAAACACAGCTCTGGTTGTGTTGTTTTTGTTGGCCTTCTTGTTTTGATGATGTTTAACAAACAATTTATTACTGATGTTGTTTGTCTAGCGTTTGTGTATTTTTTATTTATTGTAGATAAATAATGAGTTGGAGGATGGATGGAATTGCTCTTTCACGATCATATCCAATGGAGGTTGGCGAAATAGTAGAAGTGAAGCTATGCAAATCCAAGTTAAAGATTCAAGTTCAAACTTCATCCATAAGTATACCAAGTCTAGCTACATTGAAGATCAAGATTGTTTGGGTATACTTAGTATAGGATAATACTGTGTGTGATTAATTCTATAAGCTCAAGTTTGCACACACACTTCATTTGTGAATTTTCATGAAAAAGGTGTTTTTATGCAAATTATATTAAAATATGTTTTGGACTATTTTCAACCATGTTAACATCATTTGTTAAGACCATAAAAAGTTTACACAAGTTTTCAAAACCTGATTTGATCTAAAATGGCAAAATCAACATGTTTGAAAAAAAAGTTTACACAAGTTTTCAAAACCTGATTTGATCTAAAATGGCAAAATCAACATGTTTGAAAAACATGTATTTTAGCATTGTTGAATTTTTTCTTGATTTGATCTAAAATGGCAAAATCAACATGTTTGAAAAACATGTATTTTAGCATTGTTGAATTTTTTCTGTATTTCACAAATTGTAAGAGCTATTTGAAATATTCTTTTTCCAACATGTTCATATTCATGTTTATAAACTTTTTCCAAAGTTTTATATTTTTTGAAATTTATTTGCTATTTTTAACAAAGCCTCGAAACTCAACTTTAAAATCATTTCAGGCTGATAACCTGTTATCAGTCGACTGATCAGTCGACTGATGAAGTCAGTTGACTGATGAGTCAACTGAAGAAAGTGCCTGGAATGTTCATTTTACTCTCTGTTATGTTTTCGTCAACTGACTAGTTGACTGACTCTGTCAGTCGACTGAAAATATTTTTCGGTTGACTGATAAGCTCGTATTTGAATACAACGTTCAACTTATCAGTCTACTGATGCTTCTCGTCAGTCGACTAACAGGCTGCCCAATGACTAGTTTTGTATAGAATCTGTTTCTTAGTTTTTGGGAGATTTTTTACTGATTTGCTTAGGGTTTTGGCTGCTGTTTTCTCTTCCTATATAAACCCCTATCTTCTCATTAGCAATACAACTGAGAAGTGAGTTTTAACAAGAGTTTAAAAAGAGTTTCAAAGTCTATTCAAGTGATTAAGTTTATGTTTACAAAGAGGTTACTTGATCTTTCAATTGGGGAATTCATCCTCAATCATCTCCAACCTCTATTGTGCCTAATAGAGAAGTTTCTCTAACTCTATTCTCTAGCAATTTGTTTTTGATTTTCACATATCATTATTTCTAGTTTGTAAATTGAGTTTGATTTCATTTATACTCATTTTATCTCACACACACACACACACACACACACACACTATTTGAGCTTGTAGGATTTTATACATCATATTGGGTTGTGGGATTGTGTATTGTGAGTTTTAGCCTATATGGAATTCTCATTCATGTTAGAGAAAATTTTATTGTAATTAAGTCTTTTTGTGAGTTGCACATTGTACTACACTTGAAAACCGAGAGAAGTGGTTGGTGAGAGACAGGGTCGGTACTAAGAGGAGTAACGTCGGTAGTAAAGCCTAAAGGTAGGTTATAATTCCGAGCACTTGAGGAAGGTGACACGGGGTAGGCCAACACTTAGAGGGTGTGAAGTATATTGCTAGTGTGTAAGTTATGAAGTTTTCGGTCAACTAGGAAACCGTATTGTGAGGTGTAAACGTTATTCGGGTAAGTGTAGAAAATCCAGTTGTGATTGTGGAGATCTCCTCGAGGTGAGGAGCAAAGACGTAGGTCGTGGGGACCGAACTCCGTGATCATATCGTTTGTTTGCGTTTGTCTATTTGTGCACTATCTTTCTAGTTTACTCTTGTATTTTATATCCTTGCATATATCTCATAGTATATTTCATTGCTAGGATATTGCTCTTTGTTAATTAGTTTTTATTGGCATAAAATCGGATTAGATTAGCTTCAGACCCTAATCACCCTCCCCCTCTAGGGTCCAACAATTGGTATCAGAGCTTGATGCTCTTTGATTTAAGGTCTAATCGTCTTGAGTTAAAGATCAAAGTTATTTTTTATGCTAATCCAGTTTTGTCTATATTTTTATCTTGCTTGCACCTTTTTTTATTATGGACATGCTTTGTGCACCTCGTTTAGACTATGATCCTAATGTTGCTCCTAAAATAGATAATTTTCCCTATGAGCAATAGTGTTCTAGATTTAACATATTTGTTAGATCTAAACAATTCAATTTATGTGAAGTTATTGAAGATGTTTATATTGTACCCACTTCGTAAAAATCCAAGTGGAGTAAAGATGATAAAAGAATGTTTAATATGAGCAAGTTGTTGTTAGAATATTTGCTTAGTGCTTTTTACTCATCATTTTCTAACAAATTTATTCATTTTGATAGTGCTTACAATTTATAAAAATTTATAGAAGTACATCAAGGGGACTTGGAGGCGATCCGACAAGCTTTAGAGGCTTCATCTTCAAGTTTCATTGGAGCATCATGTACACGACCACTAGGTGATAGCCCTAGTGAGGTACGCGAGCTCGACAACGATGATGATATTACTTTTGATGAGCTTGCGCATGAATTTGAAAAATTATTCAATAGCTATATTGAATTAAAAAGTAAGCATGATAATATGAAATCCTCTCATGAAACACTAGTTACTAAGTTTGATCTCATTGCAAATGAAAATATAAATCTTAAAGAATGCAATGAAAATTTAAGATTAGAAAATGCTAGATTATTTCATGAAAAATGTGATGCCATGTTAGAAGTAGATATTAGTAAAAATAAATTAAACTCTATGGTAAATGATTATGTTTATCCTACTTCTAATAGCAATGCTTGTATGCACAGTGATGCATTAAATCAAATAAAAAAACACATATTGACCTTAGATTCAACACTAAACACTTGTATTGCGAATAACAAAAAGCTTATGGACATGTGTGCAAAGTACTATGTTAATTCTTCTAAGAAACCTATACGCTATGCACACATGTATGACAAAATTCACAAATGTTCTATTGCGGTCTTAAAGGCCATATAGCCAAATTTTGTCGTAATGCACAAAAGCTTAACAAACCTATTCATGATTGTGTATCCCATCAAGCTTCTTCATCTCATACACATGTACACATATATAGTGTAAATCATAAACATGCTCATGTATACAAATATGAATATTGTGGTCATTTTGCCATGTTTTGTTTCGATTTGAAAAGAAATTCTTGTTTGCAAAATAATTATAAAGAAAAACCTATTTTTGCAAATGAGCTGCGTGCACAACAATTCGATCAACACAAACCATTCAAAACCCTATATTGTACAAATTGCAATCGTATGGGCCATGTATACAATTTTTGTTTTGATTGTATCCGTGCACAAAATACGCCCAAATGGATTCATAATCCTAGGGCCTTGAATTTAAATGGTGGGGGTCATATCCCAAACTCTTTCGGCGTCAATGTTTGGGTGCTAAAACAAAATTAATTTTAATTCGTTTTATGAGTTTTGTTTTATAGGATGAATTGTTAAATTGATTTTATGAAAATCTCATACATATATTTTCTTTTGAAAATTTTATATTTTTTTGAAGTTTTTCGTTTGAGATGTGTTTAATCAATGATTTTATGAGTATACATAATTTTACATATATTTATCAAGATATAAAATCTCAAAAAGGTTTAAAAAATATAAGAAATTTTTTTTTCAGCACATCAGTCGACTGATCAGTCGACTGATGACATCAGTCGACTGATGGGTTGATTGATGGACTCGCTGGTAAATGGATTGGTTATTTATTTTGCGGTTCTGTGTTTTTATCTGGACCCGACCGTTCCGCTTATTAAATCCTGACCGCTCATTCTTTTTTGAGAATAAATCTTAGCCCTTGGCTTTTAACCTATACTCCAACAGTTCCCATTCCCTCTCAGTTCTGATTTCTCCCCAAATCCAGTCTACCGAGCTCTCTCTTCTTCGTCTTCTCCGGTAATCACCGCATCTCTGTCGACCTCTCGAACTAAGCTCAACTCGAGGATAATTTCTATTCCATCCTTCCCTTCCTCGTCGATTACTCTACTTTAGGGTTTATTCTATTTAGGGTTTTTTGCGTTCTAGGTGTATCTATTTTTTAATTTCATTTTCTGCTCTATAATCATGAATAGAGGCAATAAACGCCCTAGAACTAGTCGAGGAAAGGCCTCATCATCTCAGGCCCCTGCTCCAAACCTTAGTACCCAAAATCCCTCAAAATCTAATGTAGAATTCTATGAAAATCAATTGCTTACCCCTGCATTGCTCAAGAAATATCAGGCTTTGTGTCGTTTGAAAATCTTCCCTGGTAGATCCGTAAACTATGAGGAGTGCAAACATTTAAATGTCAATATTGTTCTTAAGGATGCTGGTTTATACCACCTTTTCGACTTCGTTAATGCACCCCCCCCATATTATCCTTATTTTGTGCAGTTGTTTTATGCGAATCTACAAGTTATCTCCACTGACCCTCGCACTCCTATCATCACATCTGTTATCAAGGGTCGTCATCTCTCTTTCATCGCAAATAAACTTGCGAAAATTCTTGGAATTCTTAGGGGAGACACCTATGTCGCTGATATCGAGTTTGAAATCCTGATATTTCCTTATTAGTACTTCTTCCTGATTGTCAACCTCCCTTCGACTCCCATAACACTACCTTCCTTGTTAAGGTAATTGGGCAAATTTTGAGTTATAACTTAATCCCTAAAACTGGGGGTTACGATCATTATTCCCAAGATCTCGCTTGTGCCATCTATGGAGTTATCAGCTCTATGGGTATCCTTTGGGGGAAAATTATTTTCGATTTCATGGCCTCCAAACACACTAAATTACTTCCCTACGGGGCCATTCTTAAATGTGGGAGAGTTATTAAATCTATTGTCAAAACCTCCCTAACTGCCTTGAGGCTATCCTTAAATGTGGGAGAGTTGTTAAATCTTTTGTCAACCAAATATAAGGTTAAATCATGGGTTCTTATTTGAAAACAGGGCATCCGTAAGCCTATAAATACAACTCTAGGACCCTTATGCACGGGTAATCGAAAATTCTGAGTTGTCAGCAAAGCCCAATCATTTTGAGCAGCAAAGGAGCATGAATTTTAGAGAGGAGGAAGAGAGATCTACGAGTTTTTCAGCATAAAGAGGAGGAGTTCGGCAGATCTGCAGCCTTTTGGCACCCCTGCATCAGTTCCTTAAGATCAGACTTCGTTTTGATCTTGAGAAGAGTATTTATCTCACATTGTTGGGATATTTACTTCAGTTCTTGTTTTCTTTGTGAAGTAAGATCAACCGGATTTGATACTCAATGGTTCACGGATCAAAGAGTCCTCGACATAGGCAAAGATCCCACGCAAACAGCGGGTGATAAACGTCCTCTGCGTGTGTTTCTAGGTAGTTATAATTTTCTTTGTTTTATTTGTGTAAGAGAAGTCTTATAAAAAGGCTCACTCTTTTGAACTTGTTTTAAAATGATAAACGTTGTAATGAGTTGCGTAATGAAACCAATTTCCGACGCAAACACGCTTGCGATCACAGTGGGAGCCAATAGTCTCATCACCGACGCTGTCATGTCGCAACAAAAGATCAAGATCCTAGTTGATTCAGTTGTCGAGTACAAGTTTGATGAACCCAAGTTCAAGGAATATTTCTCCTCGTCTTCATCAAAATTCTCCTCTCCCTGCAAGTGCAGAAATATCTCGTCTTTGAAGAAGGCATATTTACCAAGGAAGGCTACAAGTGACTTCGCTCGTTAAAACTCCTCTTCAGTCAAAGAGTTGTTCAACCAAAGTACGCCAACTCTGACAAAAAAGGGCTCGTCAAAGGCGATGGCAATGCCAAGCTCGTCAAATCTCCAAGGCCTTAGAACAAGTTGATGGGGTTCATTATTATGTAGACTTGGAGTCCAGGAAGCGTCGAATAATTCGGCCTCCTCAACGGCAAGTCGTTGTAAATTCCTACAATCCAACGATGGAAGAATGAATCCTTGTCAAAAGGACTTGTTCAACCCAGAAGGAACGCATCGAAAGGTGACGCGCACGTGCCGCACACACTCGTGCATTTGTGCGATAGACACAAGGCATGAAGAAGGAGATGGCTAAAAAACAACCAAAATTCAAACAAGTTTGGGTGCTGAAGGCCAAAATAGCACCGAAAGCAACTCAGAAAAGTGCCAAAAGTGCAATAGATGATCATCATATAAAAATACGGCTGCACCGATTTGGTTTCCTATGTACCCTCTCTCCCAAGGGATCAAACCGCTCGTAGTTCATCCAAATGCTCACAAACAACCTCAACAAATCATAAATTTGCAACAAGTTTCTTGTAACAACTCAAGAAATACAACTTCCTAAAGAGCACTAACGTGAAACCCATTTGCAACAAGTTTCTTGTAACAACTCAAGAAATACAACTTCCTAAAGAGCACTAACGTGAAACCCATCCCATAACGGTATATTCTTGTAACAACTCAAGAAATACAACTTCCTAAAGAGCACTAACGTGAAACCCATCCCATAACGGTATAGGTTAAGGAGTATAAGCCTTCGACGGTCTATCTCATAAAGGTGACTAAGTGGTTCACAACCAAACATAAATTTCTCTTAGAGTAACTCATTGTTCAACTCATATTTCTGCTTGGTGGCTCATAGGCCTAACCCAGGCAACCATTTGCTGAGTGATAAAAAATCCTAACTCAGGCAACAATCTCCTGAGTGACTTGTAGGTCTACCTCAGGCAACAATTTTCTGAGTAACTCTCATAGTTTCTCTCAGGCAATATTCTGCTGAGTAGCTAATAGGCCCAACTCAGGCAACATACTCATATTATCATAGACAAGCTCATACCAACATATATCAAACTTATAATGCCCATAATGAAATTAAAAATCATCATTTAAAAATCCAACTGTACCAATATGATTACCTACGTACACACTCTCTCAAGGGATCAAGCCGCCCGTAGTTCATCATATTCGCCGACGATACGTGCTCTCACGTATCGTACAAATATCAAAATTAAGCTACGAGAGCTCTATAGCTAAACACATGCACCATATATGGATCTCGTGCAACATACTTCCATCCATATATGTGCATATGTTCCGTAGAAGTCGTGCGTTAAAAACTAAAGAGCGAAGCTCAAATAAACCTTCATGTAATATATCAGTCATTTCAAATCAGCATATTTGCAGTTTTCTACTGGACATATGGTTAGTAAATTAACCATATCTTTCTCTATATAAACTCTATTTAAGAATGGTTTCCTATTTTAGAAACTAGACTCACACGACTTTCATTTAAAACTGGTTTGGTTTAATTTGGAGTTTATTTTCTATACCCAGTTTTTATTTGAAATTTATACACGTGCTGTAGTTTTCTGCAGAACATGTCCTTAGTAAATTGAGTATAACTTTTCCTATACAAACTTAATTTAAGAGTAATTTTCTGTTTTAGAAACTAGACTTATACAGCTTTCATTTGGCATTGGTTTAGTTTAATTTGTAGTTCATTTTCTATACCCAATTTTTATTTGAAATTTATACACGTGCTGCAGTTTTCTGTAGACATGCCATTAGTAAATTGAGTATAACTTTCTCTATACAAACTCAATTTAAGAATGGTTTCCTGTTTTAGAAACTAGACTCTCACATATTTTATATGGAACTAGTTTGTTTTAATTTAGAGTTTATTTGTTATTTTAAATCTTCAGTTAAACATCATATATGTGCTGCATATTTCTGCAATCCATATCATATCAACCATATACCAAGAATATCATGAATTACAACTAGATTTGTTTTTTATTTCCTAAGAAAAACATAAATCCCTCCTTTATAGTTTGATTAGGCAAGATATGAGTATTTGATCATGAATTCTACTTAATAATTCATAAATCCCTCCTTTATAGTTTGATTAGGCAAGATATGAGTATTTGATCATGAATTCTACTTAATAATATAATCAAATACAGTTTGATTAGGCAAGATATGAGTATTTGATCATGAATTCTACTTAATAATATAATCAAATACAACACACCTAAGAAGCGTGAGGTTTAGAGGAGATGAACTTGCCTTTATGATGATTCGATCTCCGAAAAATGAAAACTAGCAGATTGTTCTTCACGAAAGATGTAGATCCACTCATGGCCAAGCTTTTTCGTTCACGAAGTTTCTCCAATTTCCTCCAAAGAATTTTCGGTCTAATATGACTGTGTTCACATGAGCTTGAGAGAGGAGGAAGAAGATGGTTATGGAGGAGAGAGAACCTTCACGACAAAGTTAACCCCCCCCTCTCTCTCTCTCTTAAAAATGGGAATCAAGGGCTTAGATTAAATCCACATCACTCACACCCTTATCCAATGGTTCATGTTAAAAGTTGACCAAGTCAACTTTCCATAATGGATGACAACTTAAGTTAAAGCAGATATACATAATTATATATCCAGGTATTTTATCAGCTCGAAATTCAGCTAATTTTCTCCAGTACCAGAATAAATCATTGATTTACCCATGACGCGGTCTTGATGTTCTGAGAATGACGGCGCAAACCACGCATCCATCTGAGTTTCAAATAAAATATTAAAAATGAAAAACTATAGGTTTCGATTTGGCTCGCGCCTCCGGAACCATAACTGCAAACGAAGTCCAAATCGACCCAAACTGAGCTCAAAGCACAAAAACCACTTTCTAAGATCAATGGCGTCATCTTGAGGCCCATCCAATCACTAGAAATAGCTCAAACTGCTATACGACGGCTGAGTCGCGGTACCATAACCCGAGCTGCAAACAAACTCAAAATAAATTCTAACTGATCTTCTTCGTCACAAAATGGTAAGCACACATCATAAAACTTATAAAAATTTAAATAAATTCTCTAATAAAATTATAAAAATTCTGGGGTTTTACATTCTTCCCCCCTTAAAAAGAATTTCATCCCCGAAATTCAATAGTTCAAATTTTTAAGTTAATAACAAGAGAGAAGTACGGTAAGCGACTGATCCAAACAAGGAAGCCTCTCATACCATTAATCCCTAGATATGGATAAAATAATATTCTAGATGGTAAGTATGTACACTACACTCCTAAGTAAGTTAAACTAGTACGTTGGGTGAAAAATCCAAACAAGAAACCCCCCATGTATATACCATTGTTCACGTGTTTAGAAGATAAGTGTCTGTATTACCATCCAAAATTAGAGAATTAGGGAAATCGTACCTCATATAGTTAATGATTCAATTTGCAAGCCAGTTTCACAAGAAGAAAGGAGGCCTTCTAGTTTCTACAGAAGCAATGGGTTCATGCTAATTATGTAAACAAAAGTTCAATAATTTATTCCGAGAAGTAATGCGTTCCCTCAAGTCGGAATCAAGATTTAAAATGCAGAAGTCATAATATATGTACATCATAAAGAAGAAAATATCATTACTGAGATGAAACTGAGCAAAGAAGGTAGGAAACATTTTTATCTTGTACAAGTAAACGATAAACAGAGCATAATGTGTAATAATCAAGCTCGACCGAGCATAGTTCAATAAATAAGCTCAAACAAAGCACAAGCTACAACAATTAAGCTCAGACAGAGCATAACTTTCGACAACTAAGCCCAAGCAGAGGAAAATATTCCAGAAATAAGGTCAAAAAGAGCAAACCAACAAGAACCCAGCTCAAACAGAGCCAAAAATGCATCCAACAAGGTCAAACAGAGCAAAACCTGCCACATGTGTCTCTCAACAGAGCGAAAAAAATGCAGCAAAATAAATGACCGCAGACAGAGTAAAAAATGCAACTAGCATACCCAACTAGGACAAAATTTGTAACATACGAGCTCAAATACATCCAAAAGGCAGTAGAGAACCTGATTGTTGGCTACAATAAACAATTAATATATAATAACAACATGAAAGTATGGAAAGCTAATATTTTGGAAAATATTAGAAAAGCCGAGGAAAATACGTATATGTATAGGGTGAAAAATCCAAACAAAGAGCCCCCCATGTATATACCATTGTTCATGTGTTTAGAAGATAAGTGTCTGTATTACCATCCAAAATTAGGGAATTAGGGAAATCGTACCTCATAAAGTTAATTATTCAATTTGCAAGCTAGTTTCACAAGAAGAAAGGAGGCCTTCTAGTTTCTACAGAAGCAATGGGTTCATGCTAATTATGTAAACAAAAGTTCAATAATTTATTCCGAGAAGTAATGCGTTCCCTCAAGTCGGAATCTAGATTTAAAATGCAGAAGTCATAATATATGTACAACATAAAGAAGAAAATATCATTACTGAGATGAAACTGAGCAAAGAAGGTAGGAAACATTTTTATCTTGTACAAGTAAACGATAAACAGAGCATAATGTGTAATAATCAAGCTCGACCGAGCATAGTTCAATAAATAAGCTCAAACAAAGCACAAGCTACAACAATTAAGCTCAGACAGAGCATAACTTTCGACAACTAAGCCCAAGCAGAGGAAAATATTCCAGAAATAAGGTCAAAAAGAGCAAACCAACAAGAACCCAGCTCAAACAGAGCCAAAAATGCATCCAACAAGGTCAAACAGAGCAAAACCTGCCACATGTGTCTCTCAACAGAGCGAAAAAAATGCAGCAAAATAAATGACCGCAGACAGAGTAAAAAATGCAACTAGCATACCCAACTAGGACAAAATTTGTAACATACGAGCTCAAATACATCCAAAAGGCAGTAGAGAACCTGATTGTTGGCTACAATAAACAATTAATATATAATAACAACATGAAAGTATGGAAAGCTAATATTTTGGAAAATATTAGAAAAGCCGAGGAAAATACGTATATGTATATATATATATATATATATATATATATATATATATATATATATATATATA
>NC_033799.1:37870268-37910931 GCF_001876935.1 Asparagus officinalis | reverse complement strand
GTATCAAAAAGTTTAAACTATATGTATTTTGTCCTCACTCAAACTAGGAGATTCCTCGTGAACTCTACTCATGAGTCCTAGGAAACTATACACTAGCTCCACAGAACAACACAGAACAGATCCCTAAGGATACTAGAAGTATCAAAAAGTTTAAACTATATGTATTTTGTCCTCACTCAAACTAGGAGATTCCTCGTGAACTCTACTCATGAGTCCTAGGAAACTATACACTAGCTCCACAGAACAACACAGAACAGATCCCTAAGGATACTAGAACTAGAGCTCTGATACCAATTGTAACGCTCCTGATTTTCACACTGGCTGCAGTCTAGGATGAACCCTAGAGATGTTAGAACCTTCTGTACACCCTCCTCTATGCATATGCAAGCTTAACATGTCATTGTTGCTATTACTCTAGCAGATATCAAACAACAATAGTAAGACACCCCAAAGGCTAACCAAATGATCTTAATATCATGACAATTTCTAGAAATAGGGATATACAACAGGTATAAAAGGATTTGTAATGTTCTCAAACTGGAATTTAGGAATAACACAGTTCGGAACTGAAAGGTGAACATATATCATACATATGAGAGGTTCTGAACAAGAACAAAAACCTAACAGATTCTATACAGATACCCAAGTACTACTAATATCTAACACTGTATCAAAATATACATATCCATAGAAGGTTCTCTACCTCTAAGAAGATACAATTTGCATGGGTACGACCCGGCTTCAATCACAAGAGTACAGATAGCTAAAGTAACCCTGTGGAGTACTTAACTAACAAAACTAAAATCATTGCTACTGCAAACTAGCCAGAACCTCTTTGCACTTTAGAAGAATTTCCTAAAATAATATTCAAGAAAAAGAAAAGAAAAGAAAAACAATAACAATGTCAGAATGCTTTATCAAGAACATAAAGACATCAAAATAAGCATCAGCACATAAATCTCATGTGCTCGCAAGAGCGAGGTAACTCGGTCATATATACTCAACAATGTGTCCCAATCACTTTTGGAAGTAAGATCAGCTGCTACAAGCTAGCATGTGCCTCTTGGCACTCCTAAAGGTCTACCTAAATAGATTTAAAACAATAACGTTGTACGTCGTCAAAAACATTTCAAGCAAAAACTCTTAGAAGTTTTATATAAACCGGCTGCACCAAGGTGGCTGCCTACGTACCCTCTCCCTCGAGGGATCAAGCTGCTCGTAGTTCATCCAAAATGGTCACAAATGACCTCAACAATCACAAATTTGCATCAAGTAACTCATAAATCTGAAAGAAAATGATAACATTATAAAAGCATGTAAAAACTCATCATGCGACAATATCTTTGATCATAACTAAAAAGAAATAACTTCCTAGAGAGCGAGCACTAACATGAAACCCAATCCTATAACGGTATAGATTAATGAGCATAGGCATTCAACGGCCTATCTCATGCACATGATTAAGCGGTTCATAACCAAATACAAATTTTAGTTGGAGTGGTTCGCTGTCCAACTCACATTTCTGCTAGGTGGCTCGTAAGCCAGGCAACAATCTGCTGAGTGACGTATAGTCCTAACTCAAGCAACAGTCTGCTGAGTGGCTCGTAGGCCCATCTCAGACAATAATTTTGTGTTATCATAAACCGGCTTGTATCAAAATATATTAAACTCATAATGTCAATAATGCAAAAGATGATCATCATATAAAAATCTGGCTGTACCAATTTGGTTGCCTACGTACCCTCTCTCCCGAGGGACCAAGCTGCTCGTAGTTCATCCAAATGGTCGCGAACGACCTCAACAAATCATGAATTTGCAACAAGGTTCCTGTAACAACTAAAGAAATACAACTTCCTAAAGAGAACTAACGTGAAACCCATCCCATAACGGTATAGGTTACGCAGTATAGGCCTTCGATAGCCTATCTCATAAAGGTGACTAAGTGGTTCACAACCAAACATAAATTTTCATTAGAGTAACTCATTGTTCAACTCATATTTCCGCTAGGTGGCTTATAGACCTAACCCAGGCAACCATCCGTTGAGTGATATAAAATCCTAACGTAGGCAACAATCTGCTGAGTGACTTGTAGGTCTACCTCAGGCAACAATCTGCTAAGTAACTCTCATAGTTTTCTCTCAGTTAATATTTTGTTGAGTGGCTAATAGGCCCAACTCAGGCAACATACTCGTATTATCTTAGACAAGCTCATACCAACATATATTAAACATATAATGCCCATAATGAAATTAAAAATCATCATTTAAAAATTCGGATATACCAATATGATTAACTACGTACACTTTCTCTTAAGGGATCAAGCCGCCCGTAGTTCATCATATTCGCTGACGATACGTGCTCCCACGTATCGCACAAATATCGAAATTAAGCTACGAGAGCTCTATAGCTAAACACATGCACCATATATGGATCTCGTGCAACATACTTCCATCCATATATGTGCATATGTGCCGTAGAAGTCGTGCATTAAAAATTAAAGAGCGAAGCTCAAATAAACCTTCATGTAATATATCAATCATTTTAAATCAGCATATCTGCAGTTTTCTGCCGGACATATGGTTAGTAAATTGACAATATCTTTCTCTATAAAAATTCTATTTAAGAATGGTTTCCTATTTTAGAAACTAGACTCACACGGATTTCATCTAAAGCTAGTTTGGTTTAATTTGGAGTTTATCTTCTATACCCAGTTTTCATTTGAAATTTATACATGTTCTGCAGTTTTCTGCAGAACATGTCCTTAGTAAATTGAGTATAACTTTTCCTATACAAACTCAATTTAAGAGTAATTTGCTGTTTTAGAAACTAGACTTATACAGATTTCATTTGGCACTGGTTTAGTTTAATTTATAGTTTATTTTCTATACCCAGTTTTTATTTGAAATTTATACATATGCTGCAGTTTTTTGTAGAACATGCCCTTAGTAAATTGAGTATAACTTTCTCTATACAAACTCAATTTAAGAATGATTTCCTGTTTTAGAAACTAGACTCGCAAAGATTTTATATGGAACTAGTTTGTTTTAATTTGGAGTTTATTTGTTATTTTAAATCTTCAGTTAAACATTATATATGTGCTGCAGATTTGTGCAATCCATATCATATCAACCATATACCAAGAATATCATGATTTACAACTAGATTTGTTTTTTATCCTAAAAAAATCATAAATCCCTCCTTTATAGTTTGATTAGGCAAGATATGAGTATTTGATCATGAATTCCACTTAATAATATAATCAAATACAACACACCTAATAAGGGTGAGGTTTAGAGGAGATGAACTTGCCTTAATGATGATTCGATCTCCGAAAAATGAAAACTAGCGGATTGTTCTTCACAAAAGATGTAGATCCACTCACGGCCAAGCTTTTTCGTTCACGAAGTTTCTCCAATTTCCTCCAAAGAATTTTCGGCCTACCATGGCTGTGTTCACCTGAGCTTGAGAGAGGAGGAAGAAGATGGTTATGTAGGAGAGAGAGCCTTCATGACAAAGTTATACTCTCTCTCTCTCTCTCTCTCTCTCTCTCTCTCTCTCTCTTAAAAATGGGAATCAAGGGCTTAGATTAAAGGGAAAATTGCTTGGGGGAACCAAATTAAGTTCGGCTATGCATCCCCACCCCCAGCCCAAGAAGCATTACCGGAAAACCCTTATACAGAAAAAAAAGATGCAACAAAGCCCCCAAATAGTATACAGACCCACAACCTAAAAAATATCCCCAAATTACCCTTGGCAATTTAAAACTGAAAAAGTAATGCCCCACCGTCATTTTCTGAGCACTGTTAATGAAACCCCCAACCCTCTGTCAAAGAGTTTGAAACTCTTGCCCCTTCCGGAACCCTCTTCCTCCGACGCCGACGACAACTCTTTAGCCGTCTCGTTCGTCGACTTCGTCTTCATCTTTGTCGTCTTCCTTGAAGACCGCTGCAGCTCGTCGTCCTCCTCTCAAGACCACCGCTGCTCGTCGCCTTCTTCTTTGGTGAACCCTTTAGATCGTCATCCTCGACTTCATCCTCGACATCATCTTCGACTTCGTCGTCTTCGTCGAAGACCGCCGCCACCACGACTCGTCATCTTCGAAACCCGCTCCTCGCCTTCTTTGAAACCCTATTCCTCTGAAATACGCTGCCGCTCGTCGTCTTCGTCTTCGGCGACTCTCCTATACTTCGTCTTCGGCGACTCTCATCCGCCGACAAGGACCCCCCACCGACCGCAAGCTCGTCGACCGTCGGAATCTCTCATCCTCACCGAACCCCACAGTGCCCCACAGTGACGCTGCTGAAAATACATGATGGCGAATTCATCGTCTCAGACATCTGAATCAGCTACAATAAAGCCTGAGATGTAAGTATCTACCCAATTGTTCACATCTGTTCATTTAATTTGTTTGACATTGTGAATTTATACGCATTAAAACCCTAAGTTGATTTAGTATCTGTTTTGTTGTCTTTTACAGTAAGCATGATATAAGAATTTGTTGCAATATCCATGGATATTGTCAATTCATGGATGGCATTGTCCCACAAATGAGGTCTGAACATTGGAGGGTTTATGGATCCTCCAATTTCAAGAACTATGTTAGTTTTGGTATGATTCCATCCGACAAGGCCACCATCATGCTACTGCTTGATAATGTGGATTTAGCCACGGGGAAGTTTTTCTTCAATGATAGCCAAACCGGGACTAAACAAGCGTACATGTTTGATCTAAATTGGCTGCGCAAACATACTCGGTTTAATGATGAAGGGGAGAAACCCGAAGGCAATCGCGACATGGATAATAGGATATGGACCACATACTTTAGCAACAAGTAACAGTCACAATATAAGAGTGGCTGAGGCTACCTTGAGGCCCTATTGGAGAAATTGGTTCGGTCCAAAAAGAAATCCGATGTTTCAGATTTTGTTATGCTTCAAATCCTCTATCAACTGACAATGATATGGACCCCGATCGCGAGAATGAATGCACCGCGGCATATGTTCAAATATGTGGCTCGAATAGATGCAGTTGATCATTTCCCATGGGCGACAATCATCTATAAGGAATTGTGGGACTCCTTCAAGGCTGTGAAGAAAGCGACGAAGGGGCTGACATATCTTAGCGGCTGCGCTCCCTTGCTATCGGTGAGTTAACTGTGTAGAATGGAAGTAATATGTTACATTTGCACCTTATCTGTGATCATTACCCTTTATATGTGATATTTGAGATTTATATGTGACATTTGAACCTAATTGGTATTCATTACCCTTTATATGTGATATTGATATTATCTTGTTACACGTGATTATTTCCATTTACATGTGATATATAACACTAATATATGACATGTGATATTTATAGTTAATATGTGTTTATGTGATAAGTGTCTTCTACATGTGATATTGTCTAGTTATATGTGTTCACTGTGACCCATGTGTGATATTTGCCCTGATATGTGATGTTTGTAGTTAATGTGTGATATTATCTGCTGGTATGTGATTATTGCCATTTACATGTGACATTTATATCTAATATGCGATACTTCATTGTTTGAATGTGGCTTTTTTGTAGCTATGGTATTATGAGATATCAAACATTAAGGAGCCGGCAAAAGTAGATGAATCGAAGCCACCAATGACCAATTGGACATTGGAGGGTAAGAAGGTGGGTTCACTGCGGACTACAACAATAATGAAGAAATCAGAAGCCGCAATCCACATCTTACCGGAGCATGACCTGCCGTGGTATGTACATGAGGAGATCAAGCATAAGTCTACAAAGAGGAAGGCTGAAATGGAGGAGGAAGTTAGGGGTGAAAAAGCTTCGAAGAAGAAAAGAGTGGAAAAAGGGTAAAGTTGATGACTTTATGTGCGATCTTTGTATTTGTGACATTTACTCACTATCAGTTTATTGTTAATGTAGGATGACGCTTATAAAAAGTTGGTGATGCTGAATGAATCCTATGAGCAAGAACTTGCTGCTCGTGGCGTTGATACGATGGCCATTAAGGCCGAAATTGAGAAAAGATTTGAGGAAGAGAAACAAATCATGCCCAAAAAAGAAGAGGTTATAATTTATTTCCTATTTCAAACGAGGAAAAAATATGTTGAGAAAAGTTTACTGAACAAAATTGGTTACATTCTTAACATTTATGCAGCCTCAAATAGAGAGACAAGATTAGGCGGAGAAAGAAGGAGGGAAGGAAGAGAAAGCAGAGGGAGAAGGTGATCAAGGCCAAGAAGTGGGCGTTGAACTTGAGCAGGTAACTCTCCTACGGTAGATTTGGTTGTCTGTGACATGTACACACTGTTTGTGATAGCTCCCTGTTATTTGTGACGTAAACAATTTATCTGTGACTTTTGCTTATTATTTGTGATGCATGATTTCCTCATGTGATATATATTCATGTCATGTTACTATTATATATATTCATTAACTGTGATCTTTATATAGTCTGAAGCACGGAAAGTTGTTGAGGAAGTTCCTAAGAAGAAGAGGGGAAGGAAGAGGAGGGAGGAAGGTGAGGCAACTTTAGGAGAATTTGTTCAGGGGCTCCGTGCAAGGAGCCGAAGAACAACGAAGAAGCCCAAGTCTTTAGAATCTCCATATTGTACAGAAATGCCTAAGAAAAAGATGAAAGGGAAAAAAGTGTCGTTGTGGTGAAAGATGATGATAACAAGGGGGAGACAATAGAGGAGAAGAAGCCACATGAAATGGCACACCCACCTATGAGAACATCCGTGCCTCAGCTATGGAGAAGGGAAAAAACTGTAGATGAAAAAAATTTATTGTCAATGTTGAATATGGGCATTCCTTCTGCCCAAGACTTTGACATCAGGCTACCGAGAACAGTTGACGAAGGATTTTATCATAATTTCACTGTTCGTGATGTACCTGATGCGTCGGAAAATGAAAACAAGTGTCTTCAACATTTTCTAACATTACAAGTTGACAAGTAAGTATTATTCTGTGATATATATAAGTGGTCTGTGATATATATAAGTGGTCTGTGATAGTTACATGACGTTTGTGACATAAGCACGTAAATCGTGATCATTACAGTTTTTATGTGACATTTAGTGTTTTCTTGTGACAGTTTATTAATCGGTTGGATATGTCGCTTATATATTCTTGTATGTGATATATTTTTGTAGGAGGATTGTTTTGGAGGTTGAGGACCAAACTATGAACAGATACGATATTCTTTATCTTCTACGCGGTGGAAGATTGAAGGATGAGGTTAGTTTTTGTTTAAGTTTCGGTGTTACTCAAGTTTTTGATATTTACATGATTTATTACGTTTGCAATTATTAGACGGTTGAAGCCCTTGTTGCAAGACTTCGGAACTGGCTCCAGCTGCCCGAAAATGCCGCTCGGGATCGCAAATTTGCTATTGTCATATCCTATTTTAGTGTGAGTAATGTGGATCATTTTTTGCAGTTAAATGTTATTTGACTTTCTCCCGCTTTATCTCTTTTCTTTTTCCTGTAGATTTGGTTGCTAACTGCTTCAAAGTTGGATGAGCGAAAGATCTATAAAAACTATATAAAGAATCATATCGTCGAAGGGAACGATGTGTTGATAATCCCGATATGTCATGCTGATCATTGGCATGTCCTTGAGGTCAATCTGGGGCAAAAAAAATGCAGGCATTACAGCTCCGCTGGCTACGAGGCATGGGCTAGGGACGTGTTGACCATCCAACTATTTTTAGATAGGATAGTGAGTGGATTTGACCAGAGTTCGACATTTAGAACATTCAATTATGAAGCGGTTCCCTGTCGAACGCAAAAAGGATCGTAAGTTTGTTACACTTAAACAGTTTATTAATGCATGTGATACTTGAATGGGTGATATTTTCACATCCATATGTGACATTTTGGGGCTATTATGTGACTTTTGGTTATTCTGTGTGATTTTTGGGGCCCATATGTGACTTTTCAGTATTCTATGTGACTTTTGGGGCTGTTATGTGACATTTTGGGGCTATTATGTGACTTTTGGTTATTCTGTGTGACTTTTGGGGCCCATATGTGACATTTCAGTATTATGTATGACTTTTGGGGCTGTTATGTGACATTTTGGGGCTATTATGTGACTTTTGGTTATTCTGTGTGACTTTTGGTGCCCATATGTGACATTTCAGTATTCTGTGTGACCTTTGAGGCTGTTATGTGATAGTTTTACATTCTCTGTGTTATATTCTTGTTACTAGTTACCTATCCTGGTATTAAGTGTTATGTTATATTTCTACAGGTATGATTGTGGCATACATGCATATTTTTTCATCAAGGCGATCCTCGAGGAAAGGGAGATAATGCAAGTTGAAGCCTTGCGCAGGGAGTCACATATGCTACGAGCAGGAC
The DNA here is from genome assembly GCF_001876935.1 of Asparagus officinalis. Lineage (NCBI taxonomy): Eukaryota > Viridiplantae > Streptophyta > Magnoliopsida > Asparagales > Asparagaceae > Asparagus > Asparagus officinalis. Next base: position 37,902,565 of record NC_033799.1, on the reverse strand, counting down.
TTGCTGCTCAACTCATATGTGAAGGGCGTGAAAGGAAAAAACTACGGTTGGAATTAGACATTGATGATCCAGAATATTTTTTGTACTTTGGGGGTAGTGATGTACCTATGATTGAGTGGAAGTATTAGACTCTACATTAACTGTGACATTTGTTTGAACGTGGTGATGTACAGGCTAACCAGTTTACTAGCTGTGTGTGACATTTGTTGGATTGCTGTTGACGACTTTTGGGGCTGTTACGCGATGTTTTAGTATGCCGTGTGACTTTTAAGTCTTGTATGTGACGTTTTAGTGTTCTGTGTGACTTTTGAGTCTTGTATGTGACATTTGGTTATTTTGTGTGACATTTGAGGCCATCATGTGATGTTTTAGTATGCTCTGTGACTTTTGAGTCTTGTGTGTGCGTTTTAATGTACTGTGTGACTTTTGCTTCTTGTATGTGACATTTTCTTATTTTGTGTGACATTTGAGACCGTTATGTGACGTTTTAGTATGTTGTGTGACTTATTAGACTTGTATGTGACATTTTGGTAGGTATGATACCGTTATGTGACGTTTTAGTATGTTGTGTGACTTATTAGACTTGTATGTGACATTTTGGTAGGTATGATTGACTTTTGGTATGTTGTGGTATGTTAGACTTATTAGACTTGTATGTGACATTTTGGTAGGTATGATTGACTTTTGGTATGTTGTGGTATGTTACATTTGTACAGGTCTGACTGTGTTATATTCTCCTTATCAGTTACTAGCTATTTGTAAATTCTTTGTGATCTGTTCTGGAAGATATTAAATCCGGACAGGTAATACGTCACGCGAACAGGTGATACGCCACATATGGCAAAAGTCACATGTGACGTTTTAGTGTTCTGTGTGACTTTTGAGTCTTGTATGTGACACTTTGTTATTTTGTGTGACATTTGAGGCCATCATGTGACGTTTTAGTATGCTCTGTGACCTTTGAGTCTTGTGTGTGACGTTTTAGTGTTCTGTGTGACTTTTGAGTCTTGTATGTGACATTTTGTTATTTTGTGTGATATTTGAGGCCGTTATGTGACATTTTAGTATGCTCTGTGACTCTTGAGTCTTGTGTGTGATGTTTTAGTGTACTGTGTGACTTTTGCTTCTTGTATGTGATACTTTTTTATTTTGTGTGACATTTGAGGCCGTTATGTGACGTTTTAGAATGTTGTGTGACTTATTAGACTTGTATGTGACATTTTGGTGGGTATGATTGACTTTTGGTATGTTGTGGTATGTTACAATAGTCACATGTGATACACGAACAGGTAATACGTCACATTTTTTGTGGCAAAAGTAACACGAACAGGTAATTTGTCACATACAAGCAGTAAATGTCACAACAAAATGACAAAAGTCACATGTAACAGACAATAGTCACAAAAGCGTTTGCATTCTGCCTGGAAACGTTAATCTTCGATAGGTTCAGTGCACGTTGCTCGGTTATGTCCTTCAGCATGACATCTTGAGCATCTAATTACACGTCTACTCTCAGATCTATTGTTGATACGCCTATTCTTGTTCCTTCCATGTCTCTTTGTCGTCTTTGGGGGAAGAATGCTGATTGTTTCATCTGTGACATCTGGCTTATCGTAATTTGGAACAGGAAAGAGGATTGGTTCGTAACTTCTCCTGAAAGCTTCAGTCGTCATGAACCAATCGCAGAACTGGTACACATCTCTATGCATGAAGTTAATAGCAGCACACGCATGTTTACATGGTATTCGCAATATATCCCATGCACGACACGTGCATGATTTGTGTTCCAAATCAACTTGTACTGATTTTGTTGATGACACCTCGAAGATTTCAGCTGTAGAATGCGATACTTCAAGAGTGCTTCCCTTGGTGACATTTTCTTGGAGGATTTTTTCCGCTTCAGGACAAAGATAGCTATTCCATTTTGTTGCCATCTCGCGACAAGTATTCATCCTTTCTATAATTTTCACACGAATGTGATCCATCATATCGCAAATGGGAAGTGTTCGCGCCACACGAATCCAACTGTTGAAAGATTCAGCGACATTGGAAGTGATATGCCCATATCTGATTAAAAACAAAAAATCATTACCACAATTTACCGCTATGTGTCACAAATAACTAACAAATGTCATAACTAACAACAAATGATCACAGATAACGGCTATTGGTCACATGTAATGGAGTATTGTCACACGATACAAGTAAAGGTCACACGTAACCGGCGAACGACCCATATAAAAGTGAAATGTGACATTTAAAGGCTCAAATTCATATAACAGCATAATATCACCAGTAAAGGTAATGATAATTGACGTACCTTATACCAGGAAATACAGAATTGGCCCAATTACTAGGACCATAACTTAGAGCTACTTGATAAGCTCTTTGATCTGTCATTCGAATTTGATGCAAAACAGCATTAAATTCTCCTTCTGTGTACTTGTATGCAGCAAACTCCAATAATTTTGAAATACGTTGAGCAGCACTTGAGGCAAAACCCATCTCTCTAAGCTTCAATTTATAGTTCTCAACAAGATGAAGTACACACCTAGAGTGGTACGCATCTAGAAATATATCTTTCAAAGATTGCTTTATTCCTTTGTCGGCGTCTGACAAAATTACAAGAGGATGGGGTGGATTGTATGGTTCTGTTCGATTGTACAATATATATCACAATCCTTGAATAAACCAACTCCAATTCGCTTCATTTTCTTGGTCACAAACGGAAAATGCGAGTGGAAATATGCCTTGATTACCATCATAAGCGGTCGCACCTAATAAGATCCCTTTGTAGCGATCCTTCAAAAAAGTCCCATCAAGAAAGAGCAACGGCCTACATCCCTTGAGAAACCCCTGTATGCATGCACCATACGACACAAATAAACGTTTGAATCTCCTTTCTTCTTGTTCAATGCTGAAGACACTGCCTGGATTTGTTTCCGTCACCTTCATCTTGTACCTAAAATGATGGTTAAATCACAAATAACTTGTTAAATACTCAAACGTCACATATAAACTCAAAATATCACATATAAGGTTTAAATATCATATGTAATACTTAAACGTCACATATAAAGTCCAAATATCACATACAAGATCTAACTATCACATGTAATACTCAAACGTCACATATAAAGTCAAAATATCACATATAAGGTTTAAATCTCACATGTAGGAACAAGTTGTCACAAATAACTTTGAAATATCACATTGGATGTTGAAATATAACGTTCACGTATCAATAAATAACGAGGACTAACCAGGATAGTAAATTATATGAATGCCTTGCGCAACCAAATATTTTATCTTTTGCTGTCGCTTTAGCACACCAAGCTTTAGAATAATTAACTCTTAATCCATATTGAGAGTGCAATTCCTTTCTAATGTTAGTTGGGGTTATATATGGACGCCTCTTCATAATTGATTGTAGCATACTCGCAATCCACCTTCTTGATGCTCTGAAGTGACCAGCTGTGCTGTTATGTTGTCCACATGTATATTGAGGAACAAATTTCTTTATAGCAAATGTCGACACGTGGCTCAATAGTGAAGCGAAAAACAACCACGGGCAGTTTGTTTCTTCTCTAAACATGCAACTAGCATGAATATGTTTTGGCTCATTGTTAACATATTTGAAAGCGAACTTCTTAGCTATAGAGTAGTATATAAGAGACATTCTAACTTCTTTTGCACTTTCAAATTGCTGCCCTTTTCTAGTAATTGCCTCGTGCCACCATGCTAGGATCCGTGACGAGTCACTTACTACATCGTTCATACTGTACACATGCTCTCCTTGAGGGTTGTCATTTGGGATCCTCTCTGATTCCTCGATTGTCATAAGGTTGCTCAATATGCTCTGATGACTGTGAGCTTACATTAGGAACACTGCAGGTTTAATGTAAAGGTCACATATAAGTCACATGTGATACTTACCAGTAAAGTCACATATAAGACTCAAATGTCACAAATAAACTTACCAGTAAAGTCACATATAAGACTCAAATGTCACAAATAAAGACAATATATCACAAATAAGGTCCAAATGTCACGTGGTATGTCTTCAACAAATAAAGACAATATATCACAAATAAGGTCCAAATGTCACGTGGTATGTCTTCAGGTCACATATATAACAGAATATGTCACGTGTATCCAGAACATGAAAATATACTTTTGAATACTTACTTAAGCTCTGTTTTTGTCCCTATGGCATGGGTGGGTCCTTCATCTCTTTCAGTAACAGTCATGGTCAATGTATTTAACCCCATTGAACGATGATAACCTATCATGTTGAGAATATCTTCATCTTTTGAAAGCTCAAACGAGATATTGGGAAACTTCTCCATAGAGTAACTTATCAACAAACTTTCAAACCGTACTCTAAAATTCTCTGCGGCTTTCATCTTCAATTCAGCTAAACTTGTTACTGAATTGACTTTAATAAGGGTTGCATTACTGTTAAATAAAATCACACACATTAAAGAATCTTCCATTTTTGTTGTTGAAGAAGTTAAGAGGAAAAAGTTCAGAATATAAATGATTGTTGAAGGTTGTTGAAGATTTTAGGAGTAGATCATTAGAGAGAAGAGTATATATGAGGAATGCAATATTTTGGAGGGAACCGTGTACATTTTTCCCTCCAATTCTACCTCTTCCCTGCATAAAACTCCCCAGCTCACTGATTTAACTACCGCTACTTCATGATGGGTTGCTTGGCTGGCGAATAAGACAAAACCCAAGTTCTTCAGATCAAAGCCGATTTCAGCGCTGTTACCCAAATCGAAAATGAGAGTAGAAAGGGCAAAATGGGTAATGCTGGAAAATACACTATAAAGTAGAGAAACACTGTTGGGTTTGGGGTGAGAAAGCATGAAAATTTGGGTCAAGGTGCCCCCAAGTGGTTGACTCTAGTTGGGGGGTGGGGATGCATAGACGAATTTAATTTGGTTCCCCCAAGCAATTTTCCCTAGATTAAATCCACATCACTCAAACCCTTATACAATGGTTCATGTTAAAAGTTGACCAAGTCAACTTTCCATAATGGATGGCAACTTAAGTTAAAACAGATAAACATAATTATATATTCGGGTATTTTATCAACGCGAAATTCAGCTGATTTTCTCCGGTACCAGAATAAATCTTTGATTTACCTCTAGTACGATCTTGATGTTCTGATAATGATGACGTTGACCACATATCCATCCGAGTTACAGATAAAATATTAAAAATTAAAAACTATAGGTTTCGATTTGGCTTGCGACTCGGAACCAAAATTGCAAACGAAGTCCAAATCGATCCAAACTGAGCTCAAAGCATAAAAACCACATTCTAAGATCGATGACATCATCCTTTTGCCCATCCAATCACCTGAAATAGTTCAAACTGCTATACGACAGCAGACTCGCGGTACCATAACCCGAGCTGCAAACAAACTCCAAATAAATTCTAACTGATCTTATTCGTCACAGAATGGTAAGCACACATCATAAAACTTATAAAAGCTTAAATAAGACCTCCAATAAAATTATAAAAATTCTGGAGTTTTACAAAACTGAAAGCAACAGATAAATAGAAAGAAACTGCTAACCATCTTGTTCATTTTTTAACTGATCCTCGGTTAATCTTGTTGTTGCTTATCTCAAATTGTGCTTAGAATTATAATTGGACAAGTAGATAATTAGATACTTTATGTTTCTCCAGCTCAGACATACAAATCATGCCCTTAGTAAGTACTAGGATTTGCAGCATAATTCAATTACACATCTCTTGTCATGCTATTAATTGTAATATTTCCTAAGTCAAGGATAAACCTGTTTAGTTGCTGGTTTTATTGGAGATTGATTCATGAAATTATAACTTGCTTCAAAAGATTTACTAAATTTAATACAGTGATAAACAATTATTCATAAGAACGGTTCGTGTAAAAGTTTGATTTCAGATAAATTTCTTATAAAGAAAACTAGCAAGCTGCAACCATATAGAATGAAATCTGACATGCAAAGGGGAACTAACATGGAATTAACAACCTGCAAAAGGTTTTAAATTTGAGCAAGGCTTTAAATTTATTTCCAGTATCGCATCTAGCCATGTCTTCATTCTTTGTTTGTCATTTTTGAACCCGTCAAAGCACTTCTTCTGCAGGAAAGATTTTCATCACCTCCGTGCATTGTTGACAGTTTCCAGGGTCCATTTTTTCTTCCACCAGAATGTCATATTTTTCCGACATTGACATAATTTGACAGTAAAAAATTGTGATCATAAATACTTGATATAAATAAGAGGGAAGAATAAATATAAATTAGCGATTAAAAATGAAAATCACACCTTAACATAATCCCATATTTTCTTTATCTTTTTCTTCAAATTTGTGTCAATTTTCCTTCTCTAGAGGTGTAAAACTTGAGTTTCTTCCAAGTGTGCCTAAGAAACTACTAAGTTCACTACATGTCTTATCTGACGGTCCGATAGGTTGTCCACTTCCATTTAAAAAGATAACCTATCGATCATGTACACTTCATGCATGAACTTTTTGACATTTAGTTTTTCCTCGATACTTTTTGGGTTTGTCTAACTTTTTGGGTTTGTCTACTACTTTATTGGCTACCTCTCTTGCCGGTTGTCCCCTTAAGTCCTCACCTCCTTTAGACTCATCTATAAATCCTCCCCAATATCTTCATCTTCATCTTGCTCATCATGTTCACTAACATATCCTTTAGCATTCTCTATGAAATCCTCTCTAATATCTTCCTCTTCATCGTCTAAGTTGGTTGAGTGTTCTCCTCTTGCTATCACTTTTATTTGTGCATGATACCGAAGTTGTTGTCATGCCTTACTAGATTGTCCCTTTTGCTCTATGAATTTTTTCTAAACTTCTTGCTCTGCATTTTCTCTTTCATCTAACATTTTCTCCTATCTTGATTGCTTCATACGGATCATTTTCTTCTTTGCCCCCTCCTCTAACTCTTTTCTTTGTATTGCAATATTTCTAGCAGGCGTTTCACATATACTGGGCATAAACTTTCTCAACCTATCCATATCATTTACCCGATTATGTTCTTTCGGTTGTACTTGAAGACACGTCGCTGCCATATTTATAATCTATTCAGGAGGATGAAAGATATCATTTTGCTTCTTTTTGTCACCACACCCACATCCCACTGCTGTGATTGTTTCCTTCGTGAAACAAGAGCATAATTAAACTTGTCAACCGAATCTGATCCGCGACGGTCCACAGACAACGTGTCCTGGGCACAAGCAAAGATCTCACGCAAAGCAACAAGAGATAAACTACTACTACGTTTCGTTGGACAAAGTTGTAATCTTTAATTTTCATTGTGTAAGAAGATCTTATAAAAAGATCAAATTTTTTTTCTTTTTGAACTTGTAATCGATAAACGGTGTAACAGGTTCTATGACAATGAAAACAATAGATTTTGATGAAAATAGTCGAAAACCATGCTTCAGTACATAAATTCTTACAATTCAGTCCAAAATTGCAACCCATCCTCTGAAAAATCTAGAAGTCACAGAAATTGCAGTATACCACTTTAATTTATAGTGTACTCTAGGACAAAACCCAGAAATTGTTTTTTAGCCCAGAAATTCAGCCATAGTTACTATTTAGTCATTAGGAAATATAGAAATTGTAGAAATTGAACAAGAAATGTCAATGAAAGTCGAAAAGCATAATACAAAGTAAGGAGACTTCAAGTTAAAATCATAAAAGGTATGAGTAACCATCCATGTCACTGATATACACATAAGCTGAAAGCCAATTGATAGTCAAATAAATCCTCAAATGACCTCCTCTATTTTGAATAAATCTTACCACATTTGATCTCCTTTGTTTTGAAGAGGCTGATCCACAAAGTTTTCCATCTTTCATGTCTTTGTTTGGTGCCTACTCATTCGAAAAAACATTTGTACATAAACTTGGGAATAACCAAATACAGAAAGAAGGTAAGCAATTAACAATATAGAAGTGAGGTTTAGAATAGTCTTTTGTCATCAACTATTTGGTCAATTACATGATACAAAATTTAGATACAATAGATATGCCATCAAAATATATTGTAAGTCTAAATTGGTAAGATAATTTCTAATTTAATGCTTGGGGAAGAAATAAGACTACTTATATAACCAAACAACACATTTTGTTCTTTCCTCCAAAAGTTCAAAGCTCATTTATTTCAACCAAACAGATAGTCTCATGTCTTTACTCCGTCCAACCCTAGTCTGTTTAAACAAAGTCACTATCTTTATCACCTTCCATTATATTATCTGAATCAATATATATATATTTGGAGGAATGTCAACAGTGGACATCGGCACATCATCTCTACACCAACCCACATCATATATGTCATCATCAGTGGTTGGGATTAAATCACTGAAAATATCACTACTTTTAACCCAATAGTCATCTCCATGTATAGCACCAATATCACTGTTGATATCATAAATGTGACCAGAAAGCTTCTTTAAAACATAATGCCAAATCTTGTTTGCCTCTTCAACATGATCCTTCACATAGAAAACTTGATGAACTTGGCATGCCATGACAAAAGGGTCATTTATATGGCATTTGTTATTAAAATTTATGCGTATAAGCCCATATTCAACATTTTCGAATAAAACCAGTCATATGAATAGCACGACACTAAATTTGCCTCAATAGTCTATTTTAATGATATCTTGTACGACACCATAAAAAGTAACACCTCCAATGTTAGGATTATGGTCCCTGGAACTTGCATAACTACTTGATTGGTTATATACACACCACTATTCTGAGTTTTGCATGTTTCATCACGCGCCTTGATATGGGAAGTACAACCATTACATAATAGCCTCTGTATCTTTTTGCTACAAAATTAGGACCCATTAATAACCATTTTAGGGTGTGTTTGGTAATCAAATGTGATTTTCTTGTTGTGTTTTTGTAGAAAACATCATGCAATGGTGTTTTTTTTCAAAAGTATTTTCAAAACACTATTTTAAAAGTATTTGGTCAAACTAGTTTGACCATTATATAGCAGATGATACCAATCAACAACCACTAGTCACACCCAACTACTTAACCTTACTCTTGCGTTCGAGAGCTTTTTCAATGCTTATAATTCAATTTTTTTTAATTTCTAATATGCCACCACCATCATGAAACAATGATGACTAATTTTTCAACATGTTCTAATGGCATTGATAATATATATGCATTATGCTCAAAATGTATTTTAGTGACATTACAATATAATATACATCAATTTCAAAACACATCTTGATATTACCCACCACGATCGTTCCATCTCCTTTGGGCCAAACGATCTCAAAACCTTGACATCTGACGAAGGTGCTCTGGGCCGACATTGACCGGTATAGTTTATTGTTCTTGTGTAGTCATATCATCTTCTTCAAGATCCACATTTTCACTTTCAAACTTGATAAATAATGGATCTGCAAAATCATGCATTCGAATAACGTTGTGAATAGTGCAACTTGCTAATGCTATATATTTTTGTTTTCTCAAACCATATGAAGGCATATCTCTTAAAATTGGAAATCTTTTTTTCAATACCCCAAAGCATCATTCTATAACATTACTTAATGACGAATGCAAGTAATTGAATAGTTCTCTAGTACTTTGCGGTGGAAGAGTCTGTCTTGATAATCATTCAAATGATAGCGCTCTCCACGATACAGTGAAAGAAAACCCAGCATATTGGTATATCCAGAGTCAACCAAATAATACTGTCTTACATGGGCATAGGGAATTTGTTTGCGGGGATTGCTAATGCACTCTAAGAAAATTCATAAATCATTTGCACTTCCTTCCCATCCACTCATAACAAATGTGAGCCGCATATCAAAAGAACAAGCACACATCATATTCATTGTCAGCATAATTTTCTTTCTATGATATGGAACTTGACTATCTTGCATCACACAAGCTGAAACATGAGTTCCATCTATAGCCCCTACTAGGGGTGTTAACGGAACGGATACGGTTCGAATATGACACTTACCATATCCATATCCGCTTTCTGTAAATGGATACGAATATGGATTATCTTTGGTAAGAAAAAACCTTAATCATATCCACACTCATCAGAAACGGATACGGTTCGGATATTTGAGAATCGGATCGGATACGATCACGGATATGAAATGGATAATCGACAAATGGATATGAATCAGATATGAATTAGTACACCTATGTATAAATTACAACCAAATGGGTAAATTTATGTGGTTGTAGGCTTCTCCTTATATAAATGTATGTGGTCGCAAATGATAAAAATATAATACAGCAATCGCAAATACATGCAATATCATTAATTGTACCTGGATTTGATATAAAGTATCTAAGCAGTTGCTATAACCAACAAAGTAAAATATCAAAAGAGCAATTTAGATATGTAATATCATCAATTCAAAACAACTTAATTCACATATAATCGGAATTACTTCAAACAAACACCAAACACAAACAAATAAAACTACATAATTAGTTCTCTAGTGTTTCAAGCTAACACATCAATCAAAAGTTAACTAGAATATGACACCAATGGATGCAAGCATAATATCAAATCCCATCATCCGAGTCGTAGACCTCCATGATGTCACCTTGCAAAAAAAAAGAACAATTGTCATGTTAAATATGTAAAAATAATAATTCCAAATCATGTGCTTATTGAGTCAAATAACATACCTAATGGTGCTTTTACAAAGGTCTCGACAATCTCTGAGTCATCGTCCTCCACTATCTTAGCCACATTAAGAACATCATCCTTACTAGTTTCAACTTGTGTAACAAAAAAGTAGAGGAAAACATATAATCATTAGATTCTCATTAACTAAAAATAGGTAGATGAACTTTGTACAAATTTATTATTTAGTATAGTTCTCTTAAATCATAATTAACTATTATTAAAACTCAGCCCAGTTTCCTTATAATAATTTGTGCAATCAACCATATCTTTTACTATTGTCAGCACAATGCACATGGAGTAGAGAAGCAAATCTCATAGTTCATCTACAAAGGGATTCTAATTCAAAAACCCTCCCCAAAAGGAGGCATTCATGACACTTCTCTATAGCAACAAATGGGAATAAAAGGAGTGGGACTCATGAGGCTACCATGTTCTTAAGAACCCACATGCGACGATGACAACACCCTTCCCCATTTGGTTTTGAAGTATAACAATAGCCAAGACAACTTTTTTCTCATACAATTCATAGCTTATGCTACATTATTGATCTTATAGATACACACCAATATTGAATAGTATAATCCTAAAAGTGCAAAATGGAGAGGTGTGAGGATGACTATACCAATCCAAGTATTCTTCTAACCACTAGCTATTTGGTGGACAAAGTTTACTTAAGGCGGGCGAACTGGCCGAAGATGACGGGCGAACTGGACGGGCGAGCGAACTGGATGAAGCGGGTGAACTGGCTGAGACGACACATGCGAACTGGCCAAAGATGACAGGCAAACTGACAAAGGCGACGCGGGTGAACTGGACGGGCGAGAGAATTAGACGAAGCGGACGAACTGGCTGAGATGACACGGGTAAACTGACAAAGACGACACAGGCGAACTGTAGAAGACGACGTGGGCGATAGGTCAGGACTGTCGGGTTGTAGAAATTGAGTGGGAGGTTGCCGGCTGGAGTGGACTCAGTGGAGTGGAGGCTATGCTTTTGTTACTTTTGTAGTTGGGTTTTGGGGTTGGTTAGCGGTTACGAGTTTGGAACTTTTGATTCAACCCGAATCCTTATGTTTATTAAATTGTGATATCTGTATCTGAAACTCTCATATCCGTATCTGAATCCGTATCCAAAAAACAATACTAAAATCAGATCCATATCTAAAACCGTATCCTCCCGGTTTTAAAAATACCTTACCATATCCGCATCTATTTGGATATAGATGCGGATCGGTTCGGATAAATCTAAACTGTTTGGCACTCTTAGCCCCTACACAATTCTCTATGTCCTAACTCTGCGTTTTAAGTCTAAAACCGTTTTTCCCTATGATTTGGGGAGCTGTTTAAGGGGGCGGTTACACCCCATTCAGCCCAACTTAGGAGCGAATTAAGGGGGCGGTTATACCCCTTAATCCCCAATAAATAGCAGAAAACTTAATTAAGTTTGGGCTCTCGGATTTGTCCTTTGATCCTTCGGTCCTTCATCCTTCAGTCCTTCGACTTGGCAAAAGAGAGGAGATCTTCGGCTGGCTTTTAAGGAGAATTGCTAGGGCTTTGGAGATCAACAACATGAGCTTTCTTCATCCTTGGCTTACAAGCCGATTTTGGTTAAATCAACTCTATAGAGTTTCAAACTCGTTCAGAGTTATCAACTCATCAAGTGTTCTTTAAAACTTGCCACGCAAGTTCTCCATAACATCAAATCGTAAGGAGAAAACCACATTCCAGTGACACAAGACGTTTGGATCGTCAACGGAGAGCAAACTCGACGCGAGCATTCAAGAGAGGTACTCCATCGCCACTGTGAAGAACCCATAATTAAACAAAAGGGAGGATTCGGACCAATTCTTCGCTCTTTTATAATCCGGAAATCCAAATTGTAATTGAGATTGAGAGATTTATAAACATTCTTTTTCTAAGCAGTTAGAGAGAATAAAACATTCAATTCTTTCATTTTTCATTTCACAAAATTTCCACCAAACAATAGTTAGAATCAAATCACGGAAAGGATGAAATTGACACAAATTAGGGCAAAAGTTCATAAAACAAATTAGGGCTATGTTCATATGTATACATTTTAGAATATGTATCATGTGTTCAACAACCATTCATCGACTATTAATAGGGCAATTTCCCCTATTTTACCTCCAAAAAAAGGTATATGCAAAGATCTCATTTACACTACAAAAGTTGAAACACAACAATTGAAAAGATAGGAAGAAGATCGACCAAAATGGAAAACGCTTTGACAATTGATGACATGAAGTTTGCATAGATGAAAGAATTAGCACAAGCATACAAGTCTCTCACTCATTCGTAGTCTTTCTCATGAAGCTAACAACATATAATACTTATGAATTTCCACATTAATTATATAATAAATTTATAGCAAATAATTACTTTGAGCAAGAATTGGAGAAACACAACAACCACGCGCAGACTTGCACAGGCAATATATCTCTTCTTAACAATCAAAACTACTAAAGGATAGTCTTTCTCATGAAGTTATCAGCATATAAACCTCATGAATTTCCAGATTAATTTTATAATAAATTTATGGAAAACAATTACTTTGAGCAGGAATTGGAGAAACACAAAAAGCACGCACAGACTTGCACATGCAACATATCTCTTTTTAACAAACAAAACTACTAAAGGAAACAAATTGAATCATAACCATGTGAAGTGGAAGAAGATATGAACCTTGTTTCCATGGAAAAGCCAGCTATTTTCCCTTCACAATTTATGCCAGAAACTTGCAGCTTTCTATATATGCAGTTAACTTATAGTAGTAAATAAATGTTGTAATGTGAATGCTTCAAATTTAGAAAATCATGTGCAGTAATTTTTAGAACTACTACACTCATCTGTCTTGCTTTGTCTTATTAGTTATTTCTTTGCTTCAATGACAAAAATTCTGCAGCATTAGAACAAAAATGAAGATTTAAAGCAAATATTCAAGTGGAATAATCTTGCAATGAATATAATTTTATTTTTATCTTTTTATCTAAGTTTATGCAGGAAAATTGATGGTGGCTAAAACAGATTAATCCGTGCATGCTTTTCACTTACTATGAGATTAGCTCTATCCTGGTAATTTATAAATTATGTATACCAATGGAGACCTTTTAGTTAAACAGAGGACAATTTTTGTTTTAATGAAAGAGGAATATTAGTCATATACTTTAGATAAGAGAAAAAAACTTGTACTAAAGTCATTGTAAGGAACTAATGAATTGTTCCTTATGTTTGGTTGTTTGCTTGTAAAATTTGGAGTTTTATTTTTTTTGTTTGTGACACGAGCATGTATACATCAAGTAGTTTTTGTTTTGTTTTGTTCTTTTTAAATTTTGAAACTGTATGTCTAAAAAATGTGTGATATCTGGATGATTTGCTTTGATCGGTCAAAATTGAAAGCCATCCCCTTTGCTATATATAACTGTTCCCATATCTTGACATTTGAAAGTTGTCCCCATTGCTAAACAAGCGTATGAATATTTAAAAAATACAACCGTCTCCTTTGAAATAAAATCGTTGGTGTGGATCACAAATAAAACCGTTCCATAGATATATAGCCGTCTTCATAGGTCAAACTCGAAACCATCCCCCTTGGTGCATAAGCGTCACGATAGCTTAAAACTATAATTGTTTCCGTTGCCACATAACCGTTACCATATGCAAAATATGAACCGTCCTAATGGCTAAACCATCCATAAATTTTATAAACACGGATAGTTCATGAAATGCACTACTTAGATCATGAACTATCGCATTAGACCAAAGACTATGGCAGCAATGGTATCAGATGAGTAACCGTTCCCGTAAGCCTATGAATAAGGTTTGTTGTCTAGCGGGACGGTTGTAAACAGTCCCCATAGACCCATTATGCGGTAGTGAGATAATGAACATATCAACATCTATACTACTTATAAAAGAGAATACACATGTTAAAACTTTTGATTTCCTTTTTTACCCTCTCAATTTTTTAATAACTCATAATTATACCACTATTTATAAAGCTAGAGATCCACAACCTCTCATTAACTATGCACCTCTTCAATTTCTCAAATTATTTGGTCATTCACTATAATATATTAATAATTTATAATGATAACAAAATTTATAAATATATGATAATTTATTATAAATAACTATTAATTATATAAAATAGTAAAAATTATTTATTAATATATTATTGTGCATAATTTATTATAAATAACTATTAATTATATAAAATAGTAAAAATTATTTATTAATATATTATTGTGCATAATTATAATTATCTATAATAGTATAAATAGGGGTTATTTCTACATGTTGTAAGAATATTACCTTGTTTGGTTATTATTATCATCTTAGTAATAAAAATTTGGATTTTATAAATCAATATTATTTTTATTTTGGAAAATTGATTTACATAAAAATGTTTGGACCCTTGGAATTTATGAGACATATAGTTTTCTCTTCTTTTTCCCAAAATATTTAGTCATTTACTAGAATATATTAATAATTTATGTTGATAATAAAATTAATAAATATATTATAATACATTATAAAGAATTATTAATTGTAATAAAATAGTAAAACTTATTTATTTAATAAATTACTGTACATAATTATAATTATTAATAATAGTATAAATAGGGATTGATTCTTTATGTTGTAAAGAATATTACCTTTTTCGACATTATATTTTCATCTTAGTAATAAAAATTGGATGTTATGAATAAAAATACCTTTATTTAGGAAATTTAATTTATTTAAAAATATTGGATCCTTAAAATTAATGAGACATGCACTTTTTGTTGTCAAGTAAATGTGTCGTATATTTCTCAAGTAAATTGATAGCAAAATGCTTCTGTAGAGTGTCCAATATCTATTTTACATATTCTGTGCGAAAATAGGTCATTGACTTTAAAATTAGAAATGGAACACCTTGTCACATTTTTACCTTTTCTCTCCAAAGGGTGTTTTTTCCTTCAAGGTTTTGGTAGAGGAAAAAAGGGGGAAAAGATTGAATAATTTCAAAATTAATTTATTGGCTACAAACAATGGTTGCAAATTGAAGCCACACGGGTCTCTAGGATGCATTTATGGGCCTTACTATTGTATGCTTCTGACAAATAATATTGACTGTTGTTGCCCGAAAAAAATGAAAATGACATTCACGTGCTCAAGTATAACAGTAACGTGCCCGCCAAAAATTGTCAACCATGTCCTCTCCATAATTCTCAAGTTTGGCTATAAAGGATGTTTTCATTTGGTGTTGCATTTTTCTCATAATAAGAAGGACTTGGAGTATGTGAATCTATTCGACAACAAATTAAGATTTTGGATTACATTAAACCGAAAATAATTCTAAACTCTGAGTTTCTGATTTCCTGATTTTTTTTCCTATTTCTTAGGGGTTATCCGAAAACCTCTTTTAACTTTCAAAGACTTTATTAGAAAACCCTCCTAAAAGTTCGAACGACAATTTTCACTGGAGACACTATCTATCTACATAATTTTACCCACCCATGTGAAAATTTGCATTGATGAAGCTTTTTCCTATAAAATATTAATGTCAAAGTGTGTTTTATAACTAATGATCCCTGGATTTAAGGGGTTTCTTGATATTTTAGAAGGTAGTGGGTTTTATCTAATAATCATCTAATGGTAAGGGGGTTATTTGACAATCGTTCAAAGTTAAGGGGTTTTCTGATAATTAGCCTTTCCAAATTTTGAACCGTTAACCTTTTGCTCAACAAAGAGAAAGCAACAAGCTTATTACTTTCTCAATGCTTGCCCACTTTACACCACAAGATGATAATTATATTTGAACATTTTATAAATTCCATACATATTACATTATAAATTTATATTTATAAACTTCTATATTTTATTAAAAACTTATTACATCATAAATTTATATTTATATTTTATAAAAATAATAAATTAATAACAAATCTTAAATTTGCGTTGTACTTACTAAAAAAGTAGAGGGGAATTTGATATTTTATTAAAACAATATATTCTAACTTAATTATGAGTCAATTGATAGAATATTTTCATTAATTAACTCTTATATTAATCCAAAAATATTAACATAATACACAGTACTTGGTAAAAATAGTTATTTTTAACTTAGTAATAATATTTACAATATAATAACACATATGATTTAATAAATAATAAGTCTTACATATTAAATCACATAAGGTTAATAAAAAATAAATGTTAACTAGGTTCCGAGGCCATGTTTGGATCGGTTATTGTTTGGGGTTAATAAGACTTTATTATTAAATATATAGTGAGATGTTTAGTTTGATTTCTGGAGGGGTATTAAATTACACTATTTTGTCCATTAAAATCAAATAGTCCAAAAATTTTGGACTATAAATAAAGAGGGGAGTAAGTGTGTTGCTATCGTCCTTTAGGATTATAAGCCAAAAGACCTATTTCCCCTTCATTTTCTAGAAAATACCTAGTGTTCTTACCCTCTCTTTTTTCTTCCAGCTTATTAAAGATCCAACTGAAATTATATATGCAAATTACTAATTAATCTTAAATCATGAATATTTTAAGGAATTAAACATAACTATTTCTCTAGAAGACAAATGTTAAAACCGCAAGTGGAAATATCCAAAGAAAATTAATATATTAAGATAATTATAAAGTTTTTTGCAATCATGTTTTAATAAATAATTACAATATTTGTGCATTCCACCTAGTATCATATAAGCCCAACCTTTGTTTTTGAATTTGATAAACCATTTACGGTAGTAGGAATTGATGGGTTCTCCTTGGGTTCTCAATATTCACCAA
This sequence comes from Asparagus officinalis, assembly GCF_001876935.1. Classification (NCBI taxonomy): domain Eukaryota; kingdom Viridiplantae; phylum Streptophyta; class Magnoliopsida; order Asparagales; family Asparagaceae; genus Asparagus; species Asparagus officinalis. The sequence goes on along the minus strand of NC_033799.1, from coordinate 37,885,047 downwards.
AAGTAATTACATGAAAATCCAACTCAATGATGTGCATCATCGCCTGGGTGCTTCAGCCGGCATATCTTCTTTTAGCAGTTAGGATTCCAGATTTAGTTTCAAACTCAATCACATCATCTTTTACTGTGCCAGAAGTAAAAAAGGAAAGTTGCAGCAGCAATGATCCCCATGAGCAGAGAGTTTAACCTATTATTCGAAATACGTAAACTCAGTATTTTACAGAATATAATTTATAACAAGTAGTATAATAAAGTATGTTCATGAATTCCATTGTTATCAAAATAGAATGGTGCATGCACTCCCAGCTATTTCTCTCATGTGCTTTACTATCCTCATTAAGGGCTCTTACTGTTATGGGAAAAAGTTTCAGCACCCATTTATGTCTATTCTTTTTACCTTTTGTTTTCCTCAAAGCTCTTCGGATCAATAATCAACGAGTAGACATATGTAGTGCTTTGGATTCCATTTCGTTGTCTTCCTTGTTTCCCCTATTTTGGTATTATGATTAGTTAATAGTTTGATGTTTTGATTCAAATTAATTACTTCTTATGTATTTTTATATTGATGGATTTTGAAACATTGAAATAGGTTTCTTCTTGTTTTCCTTCGGTTGAGATTAAGTTTATATGAAATGCTAGCTTAGATGGGTACTTAGATTAAAATAAGGATGATCTAATAATTATGATGATGATCGCCATATCATCCCAAATGAGCTAGCATTTGATTCAATGTAGCATTTATCAACACTTAATTAAGTGTAGATTCTAGGTGATGAGAGGTGGTCGAAGGAAAATATAATAAGAGATGTAATATGTATCTTCCGCATACTTTGGACATATCTAGAAGGCAATATTAATGTGACCTCAAAGGTCATCATTGCGCAAACCCTGAATGCTCCATCCAAGGATCAACATTAAGCAACAGCTTAATATCCCATTAGGGGGTGTGTGTTTCAACTTTTTTTTTGGGATATAGGGTGGATTACAAATTTTAGATTGAGAAAATGGGTTTTTTTGAGTTTATGGATTCCATAACCTTTGTTTGATTGAAAATAAATTTTGGAATATTGAATACCTAAATAATAAAAAACTAATATATTATAGCATTTGTGAAATCCCGTCTTTGAGAGAGGATTTAGGCTAGATTTCGAATTCTAAAATTTGTAACGGTACAATTTGAGTTTGAAACAAACAAAATACAAATTATAGGATTACATATCCTAAACTATTAATGAAACAAATAATATTTTAGAAATCTCAACCCATATTAAAAAAACTTATGGATTTCAAATCCCATGGTGAAAGTTATATCCTAAAATTATAGGATTTGAAACAGACACCCCCTTAGTGGAAAATAGGGGTCATATCTTCAACGATCAGAGGCAAAATATCAATTATGACAACAAGAATACCTAGCTGGTATAAATGCAATAAAGGTGGCCAGTGTAAAACCCCGAAAATTTCTACAATAAATATATGTGAATTATTAATAGTAAGTATTTTCCTTGTGATGAATAATATATATATATACACATATATATGTCATATGAATGTAATTATCTGTGTTTGAGAACCCAACAAGTGATTTTAAGTGAGAGAAATCGAGTGTTATGGCCAGCGTGTGAAATGCCCAGCAGCAGGCATTTTTGTGCTGCGCGGTCGACCGACGCGGTCGGAAACCCTAATCCTCTCTTTTGGTGATTTGGGAGCAGTTTAGAGGATTGTCAGCAGGTCTGTGGGATTTCAGCGAAGTGGATCAACCTCCTGCAGATCTAGGGCTTTCGTCAACACCCAAAGGCGAGTAATTTCTCGCCCAACCCCCACCCCTTTCATTTTCATGTCAAGAACTGAGTTTTTATTGGTTTTGATGGAGCCAAATTCGTATTTTAAAGTAGCTAATAGAGTATTGTGGTATAGAACATGGATTCGGGATTTTATCTGTTTTAAAAACTCACCAACGTATTGTGTTAAAGAGATCTAGATCTGAAAATTTTTAAACAAGAGTTAAATAATGTTTTACCGTCATTAAAAAGTTTCAATTTGTTTTCTCATGTAATTTGAAATATTAGGAATATGGATTTCATGCTTGAGACTAGTTATTCTTCTTCCAGAACTTTAGAACACTTGATGTTGTAGAAATTTGTCAATTTTATTTCAGGTTTCGAGCTGACAGAAACCCTGATTGGGGTTTCTGTCCGCTCGGCGGTCGACCGACGCGGTCGACCGCTGAGCTCGTTTTGAGTTTTCGGTCGACCGCGACATTATATCGGTCGACCGCGACATTATTTCGGTCGACCGCGACGTTCTTCCAGTCGACCGCCAGTTGCATAACAGAGAGCGGTCGACCGGTGCGGTCGACCGCTGTGTTATCTGTTTGTACATGTCCTGTTTGTGTATTTTGAATATTTTACTCATGTTTGAGAGTTTGACTGGACTATCTGACATTTGTATTTAGTCTTACTATGTACCCAGGCACGACAGATGACCTGAGGGTACCAGTTATGGATATATATACTGATTTGACTATGAATTGATATAGGTAGATCTCACTATGTACCTCAGTAATGTTTTCACCATTTCACAGTCCTCGTGTTGGACTATAATCTATAGAAGTCCTCGTGTTGGACTATAATCCATGGAAGTCCTCGTGTTGGACTATAAATTCATTCCAGTCCTCGTGTTGGACATTTGCCACTTAATCTATGAGTTTGGAAAAAAACTACGACATAAATAGTTCCTGATTTGATAGTTTCTTAACCCTGCATATGACTTCTTCACAGAAGTTCACGACATGATGTTGACATGACACTTATGTAAGTAATAACATGACATTCATGTTAGCTATGGTATGACACTGTAATTTGTTCTGAGATTAGCTGTATTTCTTGATTTATTGTTTCTGTACTAGAACCTCGGGTTTGGTGTTTAGAGATTTACAATTTGAGATACAAGGTATATACATGAGGGTTTCCTCCATTTCAGTCCTCGTGTTGGACTATAATCCATAGAAGTCCTCGTGTTGGACTATAAATTCATTCCAGTCCTCGTGTTGGACATTTGCCACTTAATCTATGAGTTTGGAAAACTACGACATAAATAGTTCCTGATTTGGACATAGTTCTTAACCCTGCATATGACTTCTTCACAGAAGTTCACGACATGATGTTGACATGACACTTATGTAAGTAATAACATGACATTCATGTTAGCTATGGTATGACACTGTAATTTGTTCTGAGATTAGCTGTATTTCTTGATTTATTATTTCTGTACTAGAACCTCGGGTTTGGTGTTTAGAGATTTACAATTTGAGATACAAGATATATACATGAGGGTTTCCTTGTTTGGATTATTTCGCTCGACGTACCTATGCTCGTGTTGTAAATTTCTAAATACTAAAACCCTCATTAGTAGGATTAATGATTTTAGATCTATTATATATATTATCTGTATTTTCTTATACAACGAGCCCTTTTCCCTTGGGGTTGGTTGTGATGTTACTCGCTAGCGCTTTGACGCTCGTTGTCCCTCCCCCTTTCAGGTCACGAGCCAGGAGCACGGAGAGCCGCAGGTTGATAGCGGACCACATTAGTGTTCAGCTTTACTTTCTAGCTATGTATTATTTTCTTTGGGCTCCACTGTAGTGAGGTTAGACATTTGAGGGTATTATTCTAGAAATTGTAAAGGCTGTGAGCCTTATCTCTTTATCGTCAGATATTTGTATTTGAGACTTGTTGAGTATTTCCGTTTATTTACTCAGATCTTGACTATGTATTTCTGTAGTGTTGGATGATGAGATATTTATGTGACTATTATCATTTCATCAGTATTCCTTGTATTATCTCTTACCTGTTTTGTACCTACACCATTTGTTGATTCTACTAGATAGATGTTAATTGTGATGGTGAAATATGTTATTGCACGGTGTGGTGCATAGCAAGTTTGACATTCTTGGTTTTACCTTTGACTGCAGCCTTGTGTGAACCCAGAGGCATCACAGCCAGCTCCCGATCTGTTTGTAAGTTCAAAAATGTGTGTTACCAAGGCTAATTAATAACTCTCAGCGAGTGCCGCGCGGGCACTTGTTAACAAAATGCAATTGAATATAAATAATAAGACATTCTAATCCTATCCTAATTAATAAAAATTTTAGTTTTTTTACTACCGATTCAAAAAATAATAAATAATTTAATGGTGACAATAATATGAAAAGTCAACTTCTCATAAATTCACTAGCCTTTAACTCCATGACTTATTCGTGTAGAAATTATCACAAGGCTTGATGTATTTACTCTCTTCTTTATATTTTTTAATAATAAATATGCCACCTAATTACTATTTATTTTTATTAATGATAACGTGTATGGACCGCTGGATACCTTTTATATATGTATTCATTAATTTTTTTCACCCGTGTAAGGAAACGTATACAGCTCCCACACACTTTGTGAGGGGACCTTCAATCTTCAGGGTTCCGGACCAACCTGTATCCATTTTTTGTTCCAACCTTTGGTCGGGCCCAACCTTAATTAGACAGTAGAACGCAAGGTTTACATAAATATCCACGCATTGTAGGAACTAGGAAGGGCCTACATATCCTATTTCAGCCCAGATTCCAAGAGTGGGAATGAACCAAGGCTATATAGAGGCCTATGAAGGCCCACATTTCGGCTCAAGTTCTGTAGGAGCAGTAACAAGTGCTTCAGTTCCGGCCCAGGGCTTTCAAAATACAATTCAATTCTATTTTGCGTGCTAAAATCATCAATATCTTGATATTACCCCTCCAATCTTTAAAAATGCTAAGCTCAGGTTGTCTACGCTATATAAGGCTCTTATTCCACCTGCTGATAATGTTCCATATTATGATGTACCGCAATGTTCATATTTGATGAATGAATAAATCTTTTCATTGATAAAAAAAATCCTACTACTATATTGTAATTAATAAGCCCAGCATAGTTAGAATTTAATTGAAATAGGGGAATATCTCCTTCCTTTAACATTTTTGATGATTTGTCAGTTGTACTCCTCTTATACAAACCCAAACTCATTAACCGCTTTAATTTATAAACCCGTTTTAGCTCCCCAAATCAGTTTGAAAAACTCCTAAGATAAGTTTTAAAGATTTTGGTGGCTAAAATTGAAGAATTTGGGAGGCCTGAGATCAATTTCAAAGATTTGGGGGCTAACATGGTAATATTGAAGATGTTGTGGGGGTTAATATAGAAATAACCCAAAAAACTTGCATGAAGCATGCATCCACTCCTTGTTCTCTCATGTGCTTTACTATCCTCTTCAGGGTTTCTAAGGAAAAAGCTTCATATACCCATTTATATCCATTCTTTGTACTCATCTCTCTCACACACCTCCCCTTTTCCTCTTCCTCTTACTCTTCTTCATGAAAACCCCTTAAACGCCTCACACTGAAACAGTCACCACCATCATCAAATTATCTCATTTGCAAACATCTCCATCAGCTGAGTGCGAGTTTCCTAACCCAATTCCTCTTTCTCCTCTTCAAGAAAAGCACTCATCTGATCTTCCTCTTTCTTTTCTTCAAGAAAACCCCATAATTCTCTCACACTGAAATAATCACCACTGTTACTAAATCACCAAGTTACAAAGCAGCAGCCGAGTACACGTGTTCCCTGACCCAATTTCTGAATTTCGAAAGGTTTGTTTGGGAATTTCCATTGAAGAATTTGTGCAGCTTTGTGCAGAGGTAAGTTTTTTTTTTTTTGCCTGCCATTTTGCATTCACCCCAAAAATAAGATTGGTTACAAGTTAAGTGTTACACTCCCAATCTTACAGTGCGACCTATATTTACAAAAGTAAAGACTTTTTAACATTTTATCATCACAAACATCTCCATCACCATACCTATACATCAGTTTGTATCGCTAGCAATTCCATCTTCTCCTCAAAATTTTGTTTTCTCACTTTCTCAAGATTTTTTTCATTCGGACTAAACAGGGAAATAATTTTATTTTGTAATCTCAGTAATTTGTAAGAATCATTCCTTAAAAACAAACAAAAAGGGTTGTTTCAATATTAGTGCCCGAAATCTTCATGATTTCTGTTTTAGCCTCCCAAATCTTTAAAATTGATCTGAAAGCCCCCTAAAATCATCGATATTTTGATATTATCCTCCGAAATCTTTAAAATCGTAATAAAGTACTCATTTCTGGGTTAAGTTCACATCGCCTCCACAAGGTAATAAAGTATACATTTCGGGGTTAAGTTCACATCGTCTTCACAAGCGAGTCTATCGTAATAAAATCAAGCTAAAATGTTACCGAATAGGCATGTTATTTTGATCTGTCGTTGGATAACGAGAGAAGGGAAAGTCTTCTATGAAAGTGTTAGTTTTCTTTAAATTTCCCTTATTCTTAAAGCTTTCAATTGATCTCGTAATATCATGGTAAATTTTATAAGTCCGATCCACCAATGTAACATTCGAAGATAATGGAATGTTCATATTAATTTTTTAATTGAAAAATTAGAAAGCTCGTAGGAAGTCAAATAGACATAGTTGTTTTGTATGAAGTAATTGAGAATTTTGAATGATGATATTTTAGTGATTATAGATGCATTTTGAGCGGCAATTTTGGAAAAATATTATAACACTCTTCGCACTTTTAGAATAATAATAGATGAGGGGTCTATGGCAATATTGTGCCCTATATGGCTCCGAGTATCAACAACATTAACAACCCATAAATATGTTGTGTTTGACATACAATTGGGATAACTTATCCTACCTATCTCTTTCAAATATATTATAGGCTAAATATTAGGAAATACACATACAATTGGGATAACTTATCCTACCTATCTCTTTCAAATATATTATAGGCTAAATATTAGGAAATACATTAACTTTGGATGAATATGAACCTACCTATCTCTTTCAAATATATTATAGGCTAAATATTAGGAAATACATTAACTTTGGATGAATATGAACCTTTAGGTTTTTGCATATTAGAACCCCCACCCCAAACCATTTTTTTAAAAGATCTTAAGGAATATTAAAAAAATTCCTTTAACTTTAAGATTTTATAAAAAAAATTCTCTAACTACATTAGTCGAAAATTTTCACATGGGTGTGTAAAATTGCACAACGAAACATTTTCTTTAGTTGGAAAATTCATTTGGACGAACCAATTGTGAACCCATTAACCTTTTACTAATTACTTTCTCAAAGCTTAGCCGCTTGGCTGTTGCCCGCAAAAAAATGAAATGACACTCACGGGCTCAAATATAACAGTAGCTTTATTGAGCTTTTTCTATATTAATCTCTTACATCTTTAATATTTAGCCAAACAATACTTAAATACTATTTAATTTCAAAAAAGTGTAAATATGAGAAAACTCTCTCAACTTTGGATGATTTTCAGCTCATAACTTTCTATCAGAAACTTCGCTTAGCTTTAGGGTTTGTAAGAAAAATTGTCTTAACTATGCCCTCTCCATAATTCTCAAGTTTGGCCATGGAGGATGTTTTCATTTAGTGTTGCATTTTTCTCATGATGAGAAAGTCTTGGATTACATTGAACCGACAATAATTCTAAACACTGAGTTTCTGATTTCATGATTTTTTCCCCCTATTTCTTAGAGGTTATCTGAAAACCCCTTTTAACTTTCAAAGACTTTATTAGAAAACCCTCCTAAAAGTTCGAACCATAATTTTCACTGGAGACACTATCTATCTGTATAATTTTACCCACCCATGTGAAAATTTGCACTGTTAAAGTTTTTTCTATAAAATACTAATGTTAAAGTGTGTTTTATAATTAATGATCCCTAAATTTAAGGGGTTTTCTGAATTTTAAAAGGTAGTGGGTTTTAACTAATAATCATCTAATGGTAGGGGGTTATTTGACAATGGCCCAAAGTTAAGGGGTTTTCTGATAATTAGCGTTTCCAAATTTTGAGCAATTAACCTTTTGCTCAACAAAGAGAAAGCAACAAGCTTATTACTTTCTCAATGCTTGCCCACTTTACACCACAAGATGATAATTATATTTGAACTCTTTATAAATTCTATATTTTATTAAAAACATATTACATTATAAATTTATATTTATATTTTATTAAAATAATTAATAAATAACAGAAATTATATTTTGCAGTGTACTTACTAAAAACTTAGAGGGGAATAATTTGATATTTTATTAAAACAATATATTCTGAATTATGAGTCATTTGACAGAATATTTTAATTAATTAATTCTTATATTATTCCAAAAATATTAACATAATACACAGTTCTTGGTAAAAATAGTTATTTTTAACTCAGTAATAATGTTTACAATATAATAACACAAATAGGTTACCATAATGTTTACAATATAATAGGTTTGAAGATAGTAGAGAAAAGTACATTATTATCCTTCCCATTTTCCAGCCTATTTTTCGAAATTTCTACTATTTAAAAATGAGAAAAGTGCTTAATTTCGGAGCACTACCGAAGCACCCCTCTTTAATTTCCTTCTTCGTGAAGTTTTCTCCTCTTCTTCATTCCTCTTCATTGGATCTCTCTCTCTCTCTATTCATTCCAACTCTGCCAATCTCGAAGGCACTCCACGAGCTGCACCTGCCTTCAGCGCCTCCACCACCACGAACGCCTCTCTGCCGGTGACACATTCTCCTCCTCTTTTGATTTTCTTTTTTCTTCTTTCTTTATTTCCTGATTAATGGGTTTACCTCCTCATATATTAGCTGTTCCTGTGAAGCACTTACCGCAATTGCTATAATTTTTCTGTTCTTTCCCCTCTCTATCTATTCTCTCTGTAGTTGGGGAAATTATCCTGGGATTTCTCAATCTTTCCCAACAAAAATTACATTATTATCCTTCCCATTTTCCAGCCTATTTTTCTAATTTTCTACTATTTGAAAATTAGAAAAGTGCTTAATTTCGGAGCACTACCGAAGCACCCCTCTTTCCTTCTTCCTGCAGTTTTCTCCTCTTCTTCATTCCGCTGTAAGCATTCCTTCACAATTGGGTTTTTCCTTTGGAACGCAGCAGCAAATTTAGCAATCCAAATATAATAAAAACATGCACCAGCAGTAGCTTTTTTTTACCATTTACCTATTTTATAAGTGAATAAATTTTAATTTCGTTTTGTATTATAAGTGAATAAATTTCATAATATTTTTTTTACTTCTTTTACCATTTGGCTATATTCTTTGGAGTGTTGGATGGGATACTGTTTAAATTGATGGATATAGGTTAAATATCCCCACATTGTAGAAAGTGGATTGATTCTCTATACATCTCTATAGCACTTTCGAGGACCCTGACCCATATGCATATATATGAACAATGACAGTGACTTTGGTCCGTGTTCCTTGCATGAATATATGATTTTATGTGGCTTGCACGGTTGCACCTACATACAAAGACAAAGGAATCTGCACTATTCCAAATGTGTTATGGGAAAAAAAAAAAAAAATTCTTTTGTCGGCCTAGATTAGAAAAAGGTCAGCTCGGTTCAGGGACCGCTAGCTGTTCTATCATTACTCTTCAGGGCCTACGTATCCTATTTTAGTTCTCCATGGTCTCGTTCAAGCGTTTTTGCAAAACGTGTGAACACGTGGGTGGGCTCCCACATTCACATGTATGAAGTAATTGAGAATTTGAATGAGGATATTTTAGTGATTATAGATGCATTTTGAGCGGCAATTTAAAAAAAATATTATAACACTCTTCGCACTTTAACAACATTAACAACCCATAAATATGTTGTGTTTGTCATACAATTGGGATAACTTATCCTACCTATCTCTTTCAAATATATTATAGGCTAAATATTAGGAAATACATTAACTTTGGATGAATATGAACCTATAGGTTTTTGCATATTAGAACCCCCACCCCAAACCATTTTTTTTAAAGATCTTAAGGAATATTATAGAAAATTCCTTTAACTTTAAGATTTTATAAAAAAAATTTCTCTAACTGCATTAGTCGAAAATTTTCACATGGGTGTGTAAAATTGCACAAGGAAACATTTTCTTTAGTTGGAAAATTCATTTGGACCACCAGCTAGTTGTGAACCCGTTAACATTTTACTAAAAAGAGAGAAAGGAACATGCTCATTACTTTCTCATGAAAGCTTAGCCGCTTGACTGTTGTTGCCCACAAAAAAATGAAAATGACATTCACGGGCTCATGTATAACAGTAACGTGCTAGCTTTATTGAGCTTTTTCTATATTAATCTCTTACATCTTTAATATTTAGCCAAACAATACTTAAATACCATTTAATTTCAAAAAAGTGTAATTATCAGAAAACTCTCTAAACTTTGGATGTTTTTCAGCTCATAACTTTCTATCAGAAACTTCGCTTAGCTTTAGGGTTTGTAAGAAAAATTGTCTTAACTATGCCCTCTCCATAATTCTCAAGTTTGGCCATGGAGGATGTTTTCATTTAGTGTTGCATTTTTCTCATGATGAGAAGGACTTGGATTACATTGAACCGACAATAATTCTAAACACTGAGTTTCTGATTTCATGATTTTTTTTCCTATTTCTTAGGGGTTGTCAAAAACCCCTTTTAACTTTCAAAGACTTTATTAGAAAACCCTCCTAAAAGTTCGAACCTCAATTTTCACCGGAGACACTATCTATCTGCATAATTTTACCCACCCATGTGAAAATTTGCACTGTTGAAGTTTTTTTTCAATAAAATACTAATGTTAAAGTGTGTTTTATAATTAATGATCCCTAAATTTAAGGGGTTTTCTGAATTTTAAAAGGTAGTGGGTTTTAACTAATAATCATCTAATGGTAGGGGGTTATTTGACAATGGTCCAAAGTTAAGGGGTTTTCTGATACTTAGCGTTTCCAAATTTTGAGCAATTAACCTTTAGCTCAACAAAGAGAAAGCAACAAGCTTATTAATTTCTCAATGCTTGCCCCCTTTACACCACAAGATGATAATTATATTTGAACTCTTTATAAATTCTATATTTTATTAAAAACATATTACATTATATATTTATATTTATATTTTATTAAAATAATTAATAAATAACAGAAATTATATTTTGCAGTGTACTTACTAAAAACTTAGAGGGGAATAATTTGATATTTTATTAAAACAATATATTCTGAATTATGAGTCATTTGACAGAATATTTTAATTAATTAATTCTTATATTATTCCAAAAATATTAACATAATACACAGTTCTTGGTAAAAATAGTTATTTTTAACTCAGTAATAATGTTTACAATATAATAACACAAATAGGTTACCATAATGTTTACAATATAATAGGTTTGAAGATAGTAGAGAAAAGTACATTATTATCCTTCCCATTTTCCAGCCTATTTTTCGAAATTTCTACTATTTAAAAATGAGAAAAGTGCTTAATTTCGGAGCACTACCGAAGCACCCCTCTTTAATTTCCTTCTTCGTGAAGTTTTCTCCTCTTCTTCATTCCTCTTCATTGGATCTCTCTCTCTCTCTATTCATTCCAACTCTGCCAATCTCGAAGGCACTCCACGAGCTGCACCTGCCTTCAGCGCCTCCACCACCACGAACGCCTCTCTGCCGGTGACACATTCTCCTCCTCTTTTGATTTTCTTTTTTCTTCTTTCTTTATTTCCTGATCGGCTGCCGCCGAAATCTGCCGGACAGATGTGCTCTTCTCTATAATTTCAAAGTCTTTTCCCTTTTCGTGAAGTTTTTTCCTTATCATTTTAGGAATTGACATTAATTTTGTTTGGGTTTTTTTCCTTCTTTTTCAGTGATATTTAGGCACTGATCTGACTGCGTGACCTAGGTAATCACTAAATCTTCTTTTGGCTTCTTAGGCTAAGTCGTGATCTCAATTTTTTTTTTCCCTTTTCTTTTTGCTGTTTAATTAATCCCTTACTTGGGTACTATAGTTAATCCTGTAATGTTTCATGAGCCTATTAGCTTAGTAGTTGTTCCACAAATTTCGTGTTAGAAGTAATCAATGAATTGATAAACGAAACTCCTGTTACTAGTACCTCATTTTTTTTAGCTTCGCATGCATGTTATGGTTCAATGAAACTACTTCAAAACATTATTCAACTATCTTTAAGGAGAAATATTGAATAATTATTGGTTCATGAAAGCAATAACATATAACAGACTTCTTTTTATGAGTTATTTTTTTTTCTTGCTGTGTATACAAGGATATGCAAAATTAACAAGGTATTGTTTTTAGTTTTCATAATTAATGGGTTTTCCTCCTCATATATTAGCTATTCCTGTAGAGCACTTACCGCAATTGCTATAATTTCTCGGTTCTTTCCCCTCTCTATCTATTCTCTCTGTAGTATATGATTTGAGGATTAATACTGCAACTCGTACTATACAAATACGGAAGGTGGAAAATAAAAAAAAATATTTTTTTGATTATAGTTGCAATGAATTTTGATGTCTTCACGTTGGAAATCCATTTCTTATTAGAGATATCCATCTGCTACAGTAAATCTATTTCTTTTCATATGATCGTTTTGCTGCATATGGGATTTCGAAAATTTTAAGAAGTGATAATATTCTTTGCCTGTCAAACCTAGAAAAATCCGTGGACTAAAGTACTCTCTACCTTAAATAGAAGGGGTCAATATACTCCTGAGGGCTTAGGGAGCATGGATTGTCCCTACAAAAGTACTCTCTACCTTTGAGTTTTTATCTTATGAACTGTGTTTCACTGGAATTGCTTAAAAAAAAAGAACTGTGCTAGAGCATAGTAGTTATTTACTTGTTTGACAGTAGTGATGTCTGATTACTACTTTCTTTGAAAGATGTAGCTTTTTGTAATTGTTGATAAGTTATTGGAAAGTGAAATTTGTAGTAAAATGATGAAATGTTGATTTTTCCCATTCGATCAACTGTATTTAAAAATGTGATGGAAAATATAAATACTTAAAACTATATAATTATTTATATCAAGAAATTATTTTTTGAAATTCTTTTAAATTTTTAATTCTGTTTTATGTCGTAGATGGGATACATTGCAGGGCATGTGTCCTTGTTCAATAGAATCACTCTGAGAAAATGAATTTATACATTTCAATATCAATTTAAAATTGATGTAAATAGTTAAATTTAGTTTAAATAAAAAAGCAATACAATTAATTAAAAAATTAGTATTAACAAAATACTGAATTTATATAAAGTTCAAAAAATAACCAACTTTTAATATAACTTGACAACTTTAAAATTTTATTTTTTTCGTATATGATTTTAGTGTAAATTACAATAAATTCCCACGGACTTTCAACATTTTACACCAAAACCCCATAACTTTCAAAATCACACTAAACCCCAATATCATTATCAGAAAAGCCCAAAATAACTTAACACCATGATATCTGACATGGCACATGCAATTAACATTATTTAAAAAGACCATAATACCGCTTAACTTCTTAAAAACACCACTTAAAGGGGCAGGGGGGTAGCGATTTTTGCTAAAATATTGTTTTTTCAACGTCATGCTTTGGAGAGTTATATTTGAGGGGTTATGTAGATTTTTAATTGGGAGGTTCTTTTCTTAGCTTGCGGTGTTTTAATCCACGCAACAATAAAAAAAAGAGAAAACTAAAGTTGTTCGGGGGTTACATGTGGAAAGCAAAGAGATTTCCATTGAAGTCCAAAACTTATTTGGGGGATTTAGTTCGATTTGAAACTTTGTTAGGGTTTACTATAAATTACTAAAAGCCATGCTTACGTTAAGGGGGTTCTTTAAATGAGATCATTTCCCCCTTCATGTGGGTCATTTACTGGTGTCCACACATGATAATTGATGCATCCGCGGTTCCATCCATTATTTAATGGGCCCATTTAACCGAAAAGTTCACCTGCGTCCAATTTCATCATTCATTGGTTGGTCCCATACGCAACTAAGCTGAAAGAAACTCTCGATAAACATTATCGTCATCCTTCATCTTCGTTTTCGTCTTTGGCCTCCGAAATCTCTCGGTTCAGCTTTTCCCCGTTTCATTTTCGTTTTGTTTTTCGTTCACACCAAATAATAAAATCTTATTCCCCTTCACATTTCTTTTCTTTTATTTTACCTCAAACTATACAAAGACGTAGTGAAATCTCGTTTCCTCTCTCACTTTTTTATTTTATTTTATAATTTCAGCAATGTGGAACGAATGTGGACGTCCTGGTACACCATTTAGTTTGGTGTTGAAAATGCTACAGGGAATATTTTCCCTTACCTCATTTATGTTTTTGATGTCAGCCCCCAGACTTATGCAGCTCAAAGTTTTTGGGTATGTCTTCTTTTATTATTTGCTTTGTGGTCTTGCAATCATTTATGCTGCTTGTATTGTATATGTTTCTGTATGTCCATTTATTTACCGATTTAAGTTGCAAACTCTTTTTTATCGTTTTCTTATAATATTGGGACCTCACCTCACTCGCTATAATATTATAAGCTTTGTTTGGTCTCCCTGCATGCAATTGACATTATTTAAAAAGAAGTTGGGCAGAAAAGGTTCTTGGTAAGTTATGTTTGCTACTCTTATCTTAATACTATGTTTTATTCCTGCGGTTCTTTTTCCAATACTTGCTCTCCAAAGTCCTTATATAGTGTTAGTAATAGCGGTTAAAGGACTTGTTATAAGAGTAAAAAAAAAACTAGTCCTCTTAACTCGTTAAAAATACTTGATAAAGTTGTTCTCTTTAACAAGTATAGATATTAATAATGTATGTATATTATAATTCTAACATTTAATTCGTTCCTTAAAAACATTTCATCGTACACCTAATGTAAGTTGAAAAT
>NC_033799.1:37847768-37865268 GCF_001876935.1 Asparagus officinalis | reverse complement strand
CTTGTTTTGATTGACTTTAGACGACATAAATGTTTGAATTAGGCTATACAAAATGTTAGAGAAAGTAATGAAAGTTTTACAATTCCAGACATGATGCAGAAAGAACATATATAAAGATAAGTATAAAGATAAGTATAGAGATATTCCATATGTGTATGTTACAGTTGTTCATGCTTGTGGATGACACGAGGCTTCTTATATTTCAAGATGTGATAATTATCTATTTCTTTGTAAGAATTTTCATCTCTCAGACTAGTAGAAAAAGCATCTCAGACATACATAACAACTCTACAAGCTTGAGCCTTGGAAGTTTAAAAAGTAAAGCCTTGAATACTATCAATTATAATCCTCTATCTTCTATTTGTGATGACTAATGCTATCGTAGTTGGGTATACAATTAAACTTTGCTAAATCGTATGTGAATAGTATCACTCTTGCAAGGATGACTATTCCTTTGATCTCAAGAGGACAAGATAGACTTTTGGACATTTTTTTAGTTGTTAAGTAGATGAAACATATTATGAAGATTCTAGGAGAAAGCTCCTCATATTTGACCTCTGGTGTTGATAATCTGAGAACACATTCACACATATCTCAGTCTTTTCCAGCCTCATTCTATAGTCTTGAGGTAAATTCTGTATTTTTTTAAAAATTAGGGATTTTTTTCCCCTTCAAAGATGGTATATGAGATTGCATCCATTCATCAAGAATATATTTGGAATAGTTTCAATGCTCTTTAAGTTTTGGTTTTTCTCATTTTAGTTTCTCATGAATTGCTTACCATTTTCAGTTTTGAGAGGAGGACCAAATGGCCTCTCTTTAACCAAAACACTAGAATGATAAAATTTTTGGTAGTTTAGAAATCAAGAAAAGAGTGATTGACCACTGATGGCTATAAGAAAATGAGAAGACAAGCTCATTTCTTCTCTTTAATGCGCAGAACAATAAAATTTTTGCTAAGCGGGTGATGAGTGGCTTTCTGGCATAGAGCCCTGTACAAGCAAATGAGATACTTTTGAACTTCTATAATTTGGTTACTTAATTAATAACTAATTTGACTAATTTGACCTTTGCTGATATTGAGTTGGGTTTGATCCTTGACTTGAGCTAATATGCAGCCCCAAAGCTAATTGCCTTAGGCTATTACCTTTAGAGCTTACTTGTTGATTGATAACATCTACGATATCTAACTATCTGTACATAGGATTACAAAGAGAGTACAAAAAGGGTTTTTCCCCCTCCTGAAACTGTTGATTAATGAAATATAACTGGTAGTTATCCAATTATATGACATGTTTCTTTTAATACAGAAGTTGTTAATGTTTTCTTTGTTTATATTGTGATGTGGGCTAATTGATGTTAAATAATGCATGTAGGACACTGACAAGTTTACTGAGCCATGAAGTCAGGATGGAGAGGAGACAAAGGAGGAGAGGACTGTGAAGAATAATAAGGGAGGATTCAAAGATAATGGTTTCTTTTAGTCAATTGTTGTGAGTGTGTTTAGTCAGTTTATTCTAGTGTGTTAGTTTGGCTTGGCTTATGGAAATAGCAAAGGCAAGGTTATATGCTATCGTTGTATATGTCATGTTTTAAATTAGGGCTTTGGGTGGATTGCATGTTAAACCCTTGTATGTCGGCAAGTCGATTCTGTAATAGGAGATTCAGTTGGTTGTTATTCTGTTTGTTTGGTCTGTGGTGTTCCATCTTGTTAATAACAGATAAATTGTTACTTCCTTTAGAATGTGAAGTACAAAAAACAGAGGGGAGCAGAGGAAATGCTATAGAATATCTCTACAAATTTTTTTTTGAATGTGAAGTACAAAAAACAGAGGGGAGCAGAGGAAATGCTATAGAATATCTCTACAAATTTTTTTTTGTTTATGCTGGTAGGAAAGAAGTTGGACATACTTGCCTTTTCTTTACGAGTTCAAGTATTGTTTAATATGTTATAATTATATTGACATTTGTATAGCTATATTCCTGGTGAGAACTGACAATGTTATATGATTATATGGACATTTGTATAGCTATATTCCTGGAGAGAATTGAGGATGCATTGATCGCTTCATGTCCGTTGGAAAAATAAATAAACCATAATGCGCTTTGAGTTAACCCACAATAATTTGCCAACACAAAACATGCACAAGATATAAAATCAAGTAGTACGCCAAAACAATCGCAAACACGGTGATATGATCACGGAGTTTGGTCTAACACTCGACCTACGTCTCCGCTCCTCACCTTGAGGAGAATCTCAACTATCTCTTCACAAAATACTAAACAATCGGTTTTTAAAGTTCACCGAAAAATTTCGATCCACACGTTGTCAATCCCACAATATCACCTTCCTCAAGTGCTTGGAATTACTACTTCTCCCTAGGCTTTTACAACCAAGTCACTCCTCTTGGAATTGAACCTGGTCTCTCACCAACTACTTCCCTAAGTGTCCTTATGTATTACAACGTGTTTACCGATAAGCTCAAGTAAATGATTTTGTTCTCTAATACAAATGAGAACACAAAAAAAAGCTCACTCAATTGTAACACTCTCACAACCCAAATATACAATATGTGAAATACTTAAGCTCAAATGGTTGTGTGTGAAAAAGAATGAGTAAATAAAATTTAAACTTAAGTAAATCTAGCTTGTATGTATATATACAAAACAAAATGAAGATTAAGCTAGAGAATGAGTTTAGAAAACTTCTCCAAAGAAAACAAAGAGATGTAGATGAATATTTTAGGTTGAACGCCTCAAAACCGAAATTAAGATCTTCTCTTTGTGAAACTTTCTTCACATAAACAAATACACCAAAACTTGGAAATAAACTGGTGTAAACTCTCTTTAAAGTACTCTTGTCAAAACTCTTTTTCAAAATCAAATGTTGAGGGCTATTTATAGCCTCTCAAACAAACCAGCCAAAACTAGTTGTTATGCAGAAAAAACACTGATCAATCGACTGGTGAAGAAAATCGGTAAACTAATGTTGTAACGGAACAATCATCGGTTGACTGATAAGAAAAAATGGTTGACTAATAAGAGGTGATTAGTTGACCGATGAGTCATGGTCGGTCATTGATTCGTCTACAAAAGCAGACGCTGGAAAAATCACACTGGTCAGTCGACCGGTGGACATGGGTCGGTCGACTGATAATGTGCACAACACATATTTGTGCTGAAAACCTGGTTTTCTAAAATCAATTAAAAATATTAAATCAACTCTAAAAATAGTAAAACTTGGGGAAATACTTATACACATAAAAATAAACATGTTAGAGAAGAAATTTTTAAAATATCATTTCTCATTTGTGAAAACTTACTATTTTATAATATGTTCAAAATACGTGTTTGTTAAACACTTGATTTTGATGAAATTTCTTCAAATAAGTTTTGAGATACTTTTAAATGGATTAATAGACTTTAGAAAAGATATAAAATATTAGCGTTAAGTCAATAATCCAAAAACATAACATTTTCTCAAAAATGTGTACGTGCATGAATTTGAGCTATAAGTATAAACACATAGAGTACACAACTAAACTTAAAAGGGAAAAAATGCTTTCAGCGCCCAAAACACAAGAAAACGTGCTCCCCCAAGACTTTTTCAACGGATACTTTGCCCCCAAAATCACCCGCGATTTTCTTCCAGCCCCCAAAACAAATCCCTAGGCGTAACTCCGTTTAAACCCCTCTTAAAATGCCCAAAATACCCTTCGCAGCCTGTGTTCGTCGCCCTCTCACGTCGGAAACATGACGTTTCGACTGTAGGCATTAAATGGTGATTAGAATGCCTTTTTAGGGGGGGAAATTCCCATTTCCCTCCAAAATTATCACAAGATATATTCCCCTTCCAGTCGTAATAAAATCGCTGAGTTCCTCCCCATTCTATTACCCTAACTAATTTGTTCCTTCCACTTAATTCTCCTCAACAAAAGCCTTTTCGATTTTTCAACTACTCCCTGTAATAAAATGGCGGATGGATCTCTTCTATGTGTGGTAACGAAGGCAAAAAGCAAGAAAGGTGGTGACGGTGTATTCGTCGTTATCAAAGAGAATACAAAAATAATCAGCTTGAAATATCAACTGTCGGAAAGGCTTAAAATACCAATGCAATCTCTTTCACTGAAGTTCATATGCGAAAGGGGAAAAAATTCAGTATTTTAATTGACAATGACGATGACTTAAATTTGATGTTTGAGTATTGTCGGCGTAATGGATTTACAGACGTGAATTTGTATGCTACCTCCGCTGGGGAATACTCAACTTCGCAGAACACGCAGACTATGCCGGAAACTACGTAGGAATTACACTCCAGATTTCCTTTTGAGTTCACTGATAGGTTTTGCCATTAGTTGTTAACCTTATGCATTGGTTGCTTAGCTAATGAGTTGGTTGTCAAGGTTATGTTAAGGACCGGTTGTTAAGGTTATTTGTTCGCTGTTATGTATACTAGTTGGTTACTATGATATGGTGTTTGATGTTAAGTATATGCATTTGTTGTTAAGGTCACGAGTCTGTCCTTAAGTAAAATTGTTAGTTGTTAAGGATATGTGTTGGCTGTTATGTTTATGAGTTCGTTGTTAAGGTTATCAGTTCGTTGCTAAGGCTATGTATTTTTATTACTACTTCAGGATAATATCGACAGAAAATTTAAAATGCGCAGATACCACATTCACCCAAACCTATAATGATGAGCGTATTCCTAATGACAACCCCACCGGCGACTCGATCATGCTACTGGATGACATGCTTAGCCACCAAACAAAGATCCCGACTGAGTGACACACCTCCATACGTGAAGTTGGTCAGAAATTTGATAGTGCTGCTGAAGTTAGATTAGCACTTTAATACTATTCAATTGATAAACGGTTCGAGTATGATTTTTATCACAGTGAACAAAGGCGCATAAGAGTCTATTGCCGATTCAAGCACACACATGGTTGCCCTTGGATGTTGTTTGCTTCCCCGCTCAGAAATTCGTCTATCATGTCCATAAAGAATTTTGAATCTACCCACACCTACGGTCAACATGGAGCAAATGCTGGCAACTCAAGGGCATCAAGGAAGTTCATTGCTAGCCAAATACAAGCTGTTTTGAAGGTTAGGCCAGATCTTTGTGCAGTTGATATCAAGAACGACATGCTCTCTAATTTTGGCATCAAGATTAACTATAACAAATATTAAATTTGAGATGTACTTTTTAAAAAGTAGAGGGGAATTTGATATTTTATTAAAACAATATATTCTAACTTAATTATAAGTCATTTGATAGAATATTTTAATTAATTAACTCTTATATTAATCCAAAAATATTAACATAATACACAGTACTTGGTAAAAATAGTTATTTTTAACTTAGTAATAATATTTACAATATAATAACACATATGATTTAATAAATAATAAGTCTTACATATTAAATCACATAAGGTTAATAATACAATATAATAACACATATGATTTAATAAATAATAAGTCTTACATATTAAATCACATAAGGTTAATAACAAATAAAAAGTAAATGTTAATTAGGTTCTGAGGCCATGTTTGGATCGGTTATTGTTTGGGGTTAATAAGACTTTATTATTAAATAGTGAGATGTTCAGTTTGACTAGTTGGATTGCACGTGCAATGCATGTGGTAAATTTTTTAATTTATTCTTTTGTTATTGATTCATTTCATTAAGATTTATTTAATTTAAACCATGTATCAAACATATGGATACATACATTGCACGTGATACATATTAAGAAACTACAAGAGTCAAAATTAATAATGTTTTCATAATTATGCATTGAACTTATACACAATACACAAGATGAATGCCAATTAAACATTATCTCACAGGACTAATTAGAATATTGTCCATAGAGAAGGAACCTAATCAACCATATATATGGTGCATGTGATAAAAGTGACGACACAATCAAGAAAAAGTTAGTTGATCTTAGCTGCAAATAACTAATATTCAACATCACATTAGTTCACTGGGTAAAGGAAAGAAAAGAGAAGCATGAAAGAATATGCCAAGTCACAAGTTCACTGGGAAGATAAGGCACATGTTACATGCAAAAACAAAACTTATAAACCGCAAACAGTTGATCACCGACCGAGAAAATATCTTTTATCATGAACACGCAAGGGCAGAAACTGAGATATCGAGCACATGCTCTTAATCTTGTAGGGATGTCTGGGTAAGTGAGCTGGAAACAAAAAAAGCGATTGCAAGAAGTGACAGTTATCAACTTTGAACGTGCGTGAAGCTTGATGGATCATCTAGAATAACAATTCAACAGACATGAATGAAAAGTTGAGGTATTAATTTATTTCCCTTGATACAAAAAAGAGCATGAACACGTATAAGCACCATGCTTTAAATAGCTGAAATGGAAAAAAAATAGCTAGCTCAAATCAGATGGCACCTCACAAGAAAAAATAGAATCTGAAACAACATCAAAGAAAACCGCTAAACATCCAGATAGAACAATGAGTAGTAGTCTCATTTCTTTGATTTCAAGAACTTATAAAGAGTAGTAGTCTCCTTTCCATTCATTTCAATCTACAAAAAACAATGAGTCAGTACATATAGTTACATGAAATTTTCTTCTAAAACAATGGCAACATAGTGAAAATTTCTGTTGTATATTTGCTAAGTGCAAGGGAGATCTATAACTAAGCCAAAATTTAAAGCTAATAATCCTGTCGTGTGAAAATTAACACTGTATTTACTTTTTTCAATCATGCTACCCATCAAAAACCAAATCTAGTTAGTTTGAACATCTTTGCAACCTTTGTTGGATTTCATTTGAATTATCTTTCCTGATGAAAGATGATGATATACAGACAAGAATAAATTTGTAACAGAGCAACACCAAAAACCTTACACTACACAAATTAGTGGAATTAGTTTTGTCCTTTGACTACACAAATATGTATATTCCAAGAAATTAGTGGAATTTGGACACCATAATACTACACAAATTTATTCAACATTTATAGGCAACTGATTTCATACTTCGAAGATAAAGAAGAAAGATTAGTTTCAAATCAGAATGGACGTCAAGGTATTTCTATGTGTAGTAGAAATATCTCCATGGTTCTTCTCAGATATAACAGAACATCACCAAAACAAATGTTCACTACACATTATTGGGTCATGAAGAAAAGAGTTCAATAAACAAATGCAAAAAAAAAGATTATATCTTTTTTTATACATACCAAATTAAATGATACAGTAGCAAGAAGGAAGAAAACTACATTTTGTCTCAACATGTTCTTACCTTTGGTGTTGTCTTCGATGTTGTTCAGTTTTTTCCTCGATACCCACAATTACCTCTGCATCAATGCTCAAATGCTCGAATCGAACCTCAATTGTTAGATTATTAATCCCAACCCCAAAAACACCGAAAAAATTACCCAATCAATCAAACAAACAAATAACAAACAACAAACAAAACTCAATTCAAAATCTAATATTTACCGCTCCATTTGATTCTTGAGTTTTAGCAAGAACCTTTCAAAACATTCACTATAGTTTTGCTTGAGGAATTCATAAACAGACTGTTGAGCTCTCTAAAGCAGACAATGCAAAAACAGAGTTGAAGTAGAAAACCAGCACTTGCAAATTACATATTAATAGGTTAGTATGCAAAGTCCAACAATAACTTAAAGAACCAATCTCTCATATTATTTGGGTATCCCATATTATTCACAACATATGCCTAAAATACAAAGTGATAAAACATGAACTGATTTAGAGACTTTCCCAATCGTATCTTTCAGCAAGAAAAACAAAAGGAAAGTTGTTCTTCAAAAAAATAGTGAGTTTATTAGAAAAACCTCACATCTTGCCTCATCCTTCTCCTCAGCTCTCCTACAACTCTATAGGCAACTCCCTGCCCCCTTAGACCGGAGCTAGCCATAGTCAGACAATCCTGGAATAACCACTTTAATGCCATGTTCCTTATCTTCACCGTAAAACCAATCCCTGGCAATGTGAGGGCATAGCCGAATCGATGCAGGCTTTAGATTGGGCACATCTCCCCGTAGAAAAACCCCCTGCCAGCAAACAAACATAAACAAAAGGAGAGGTAACAAAAAAAAAAAAAAAAAACCAAATGGAGTTTCTATACACATACAAATGAAGGGTTAAACTAAATTTGCACCTGTAGTGAAGAAATGGAAAATGTTTCAAGAAATGCGCCGAATCGATGCAGGCTTTAGATTGGGCATCTCTTATCATAGAAAAACCCCTGCCAACAAACAAACATCAACAAAAGGAGAGGTAACCAAAAAAAAAAAAATCCAAAAAAAAAACCATAAAAAAAAGTAGAGTAAACAAAAAAAAAAAAAACAAATGGAGTATCTATACACATACAAATGAAGGGTTAAACTAAATTTGCACCTGTAGTGAAGAAATGGAAAAGGTTTCAAGAAATGCCTTTGGATTCCGCTAATGGCAAATGCAGCAATATGACATCGACCATTGAGCCCCTCTCTCTGTAAAACCTACATTTGATAGCAATCTTCAAATGAAGAAATATTCTACAAATGACTACCTCAAAACATGAAAAAAGCTGAATTCTTGGTTGAGGCATGCACCTCTCACCCTGGTGTGTTCAGCAAGAAAAATTATCCGAACGGAAAGGCTACTGAGGATAGACCCCCATACTAATGCCAAATTGTGGATAGACCCTATAGTACTTCAATTGTTGCCGACATAATTCTCAACTCCTTTAGTTTTCCCATTTAAGTCGGTAACATGTAATGATCATTAAGAAATTTTCATAGTAAGTAAATGAGTTTAAGGAGTCATATGTTCCAGAAGCCTACTTTTATTGCGAAACTAACAGAGTTGAGAATCCAGGGAGGTCTATACAACAGAAGTTCAGGGGCTCTATCTGAAATTTGGCTATAGTACAACTCTATATATATATATATATATATATATATATATATATATATATATATATATACACACACACACACACACACGTTTTGGTCTTATAGTATTTAGTTTAAATATGAAAAAAATATAATTATTTATATACATACTCATACGTTTCATATTTATCAATTTTGTTTTTGTCAAATGCATATATTGTTAAATTTTATTTTTTGTATAATATTGAGTTTCTAGTTTGTAGACTTCATAACAATATTTTATATCATTTATTAAGTCTATAAAATCATATTACATTGTTTCAAAACATTGTTTAAATCAAAATGTCAAAACAAGTGTGTTTATATTTTTCATATTTTGGACTATTTTGAAAAATGATGAGTTTTCACAATTGGGGAATGCAATTTGAAAAATTCTTTTTGTAATATGTTTATTATCATGTCTATAATCATTTTCCAAAGGTTTACATTTTTCTGAATTTATTTACTATTTTTAAAAGAGGTTTGAAAATTAGATTTACTGTTTTAATCTGGCTGATAACTTGTTATCAGTCGACTGATGGAGTTTATCAGTCGATTGAAGAAATCGCTTGGAATTACAAAAACATTTTTGTTTCTTATTCAGCCGATTGGTCAGTCGACTGATGAGGTCATCAGTCGACCGACGAGATCATCAGTCGACCGACGAGATCATCAGTCGACTGACGAGATCATCAGTCGACCGATGAGTTGGAAACTGTCTGTAACAGTCAGCTCATTAGTCGACTAATCAATCCCATCATTCGACTGACGGCCCAACAACTAGTTTTTTCCAGCTTTCTTTGTTTTTGCCTTTTGCTAGATTTTCTTGGGTTTTGTTTGAGCTTTAGGTTTTCCTATATATACCCCCTCATACCTCAGTTCTATTATCAATTAAGAAAGTTTTTAAACAAGTTTAAAGTGTGTTTAAATTTGTTTTAGTGTTTGTTTCAAGTTTGGTTTTGTGACGAAATTTTCACAAGAGCTAGAAGAGATCATCCTTTGGTGTTTGAGCTTCAACTCATCTCTCTCTCTCTTGTCATCTATAGAGAAGTTTTCCTAAACTCAATCTAGCTTTACATTTATATAATTGTTTTATGGACAAATTTTTAAAAAAGCCTCTTTTTTAAATTTATTAAGCAAAACCGACTGTTTAAAAATTTAATTAGCAAAACCGACCCTTTTCCAAAGAAAAGGGTCGGTTTTGCAGTAAAGATTTTTTTAGCGAAAGTGCACGGGACTAGTAGTCCCGTGCACTTCACTTTAATTAACGCAAAAACATCACTCATGGTCGCTGACCTTAGAAACCCAAAAAAATCACTCATGGCCGCTGACCTTAGAAACCCAAAAAAATCAGTCCCTCAAATCATTGAATTTACTGTTTAGTCCCTCAGATTTAATTCTATCACACTTTGGTAAATTTCACTAAACCTTCAAGAACTTTTGCCAAGTTACCGGCCCTTCCCAAATGCTAGGAAGAGGGTGACGAAATGGGATCAAACTAATCAAGTGAGAGCTCTTGAAGCGGCATATGAATTGGGATCAATGGTCACAAGTGGAAACGAAGATAAAACTGAAGCGATGATTTTGATCTCTGAAACATGTATTGACTTTGATGCAGATTTTATTTAGATTTCAATCTGAAAGATTCTAAGATCCTGAAGATTCTGCTGCTCGAGCTCTCTTTTCCTCTCGTCGTCTTCAACCTAGCTTGGCCTCATGATGATCTTTATGCGGTAATCTGAGTGCCGCTTTGAAGGCTGATTTTTGTTTTTCCAAAACATGTATTGAGTGATTTTTTTGGGTTTCTAAGGTCAGCGGCCATGAGTGATTTTTTTGCGTTAATTAAAGTGAAGTGCACGGGACTACTAGTCCCGTGCACTTTCGCTAAAAAAAATCTTTACTGCAAAACCGACCCTTTTCTTTGGAAAAGGGTCGGTTTTACTAATTAAATTTTTAAATAGTCGGTTTTGCTTAATAAATTTAAAAAAGAGGCTTTTTTAAAAATTTGTCCTTGTTTTATTATCATTTTATTTAGCTAGAGTTTATATTGTGTTTAGTTTGATTTTGATTTTGATTTATATTCTTTGTTACACACACCCACTTGAGCTTTAGTATTTTTATACATAGTATATTTGGGGTTGTGAGAGATTGTAACATTGAGAGTGAGCTTATATTGTGTTCTCATCCATTATTAGAGAACAATCATTTGTTGTATCGAGATTTAATTGTGAGATTACTTTGTAATACACTTAGGAGTGTGTGGTGAGAGACGTGGTTGTCCCAAGAGGAGTGGCGTCAGAAGTAAAGCCTAGAGAGAGGTTGTAAATCCGATTACTTGAGGGAGACACGGACTAGAGACAAACACTTAGAGGTTGTAGAGTGAGATTGCAAGAGTATTGTTTGTAAAGTTTTCAGTGAGCTAGAAAACCGAGTGTAAGGTGTAAAGTTATTCGGGTGAGCGTATAAAACCCGGTTGTGATAGTGGATTTCTCTCTGAGAGTGGGGAGTGGATAAGTAAGTCGGAAGGACCGAACTCCATGATCATATTGTGTGTTTGAGTTTTGCTTAGCACATTTATTTTTGTTCATCTTTATCGCCATTCTCTCATTGTTTTTTTCATCCACTAGTTGTTTACATTTGTGTGTATATCCTTGCATATATTTCATTGTATATCTTATTGCTAGGATATTGCATTAGAAGTTTTAAATTAGTAAAAATCGGATTAGATTAGCATAAATCCTATTTACCCCCTCTAGGGTGCTAACAATTGGTATCAGAGCTTGGTACTCTTTGATTAAAGGTTTAACCGCCTAGAGTCAAAGATCCTCACTTTGATTTGTTGCTAATCTAGTTTTGATTATATTTTTATTGCTTGCATATATTTGTTATGGATATGCATTGTACACATTGTTTAGACTATGATCCTAATGTTGCTCCTAGAATAGATAATTTTTCCTATGACCAATGGTGTTCTAGATTTAATATATTTGTTAGATCTAGCTATTTCGATTTATGAGATATTATTGATTATGCTTATATTGTACCCTATTTCGAAGAAATCCAAGTGGAATAAAGATGATAAAAGAAAATTAACAATGAACAAGATTTTGTTAGAATATTTGCTAAATACTTTTAACTCATTGTTTTCTAACAAGTTTGTTCATTTTGATAGTGATTACAAATTGTGAAAATTTATAGAAGCACATCAATGTGACTTGGAGGAGATTCGACGCGTTTTGGCGGAATCGACTTCAAGAAAGGATGGAACATCATCATGCACACGGCCACTAGGCGATAGCCCTAGTGTGGTATGCGGTTCCGAATCCGATAACGATTTATCTAGTGATGAACTCGCTTGTGCATCTAAAAGATTATTGCATGACTATAACAAATTGCATAAAAATTTTATTGATTTGTAAATTAAGCATATAACTTTGAAATCCGATCATGAGTTATTAGCATCTAAGTTTGAAACTATTTCCAATGAAAATATCATCCTAAAAGAAAACAATGAGAAACTTAAATTGGATCATAATTCTCTTACTTCAAATGTTGCTAAGTTAACTTATGAGAAAGATAATGTCATCTTAGAAGTTGAGAACATTAGAAATGAGTTTAATTCTTGTAAAAATAATCTTATATGTTCTACTTCTAACAACAATGCATTTATGGATATAAATGAGTTGAATCATGTTAAGGATCGCATATCATCTTTAGATTCAACTCTTAAAACATGCATTGTTAAAAATAAGAAGCTTATGGACTTGTGTGCAAAGTCCCGTGTTAACATTTCCAAATCAAACACTCACTATGCACACATGTATAGCAAGATTTACAAATACTCTATTTGCGGCCGAAAAGGCCACCTTGCTAAATTTTGCTATGATGCATATAAATCTACAATAAATAATCATAATTGTGCATCCCATCAAGTTTTATCATCATCACATTTTGCACATACACATGCACATACTCATCATGTACATCGTAAGCATGCCCATGTGTTCAAATGTGATTATTGTGGTAGATTTAGTCATTTGGCCAAATTTTGTTTTTATTTAAAAAGAGTTTCTCGTTTGCAAAATGATTTAAAAGAAAAACCTATTTTTGTAAATGATTCCCGTGCACGAGCTAATGGTCCACAAAAATAAATGGATCTTTTTTATTGCACATATTACAATCAGAAGGTTCATTTGCATAATTATTGTTATGACCGGTTACGTACACTAAATGCGTCCAAATGAGTTCATAACCCCAGGGTTTTGAGCTTAAATGATAGGGGTCATGTTCCTAAATCTTTCGACACCAAGAATATTTCGGTGCCAATTTTTTTTTTTGATTTTTAAACCAAGAATTTTAGTGTTTTTATTTTTCATTTCTTGATCTTGAAAAACAAGTTTTTAAATTTTTTTAAAAATAAAATAAATTTCATGTCAATACTTTGTTTTTCATGTTTTTCATTCTTTTGGCTTTGATTGTCATGAGAGGTTTGTGTTTGAGCAACCCCCCGAGTTTATTGAGTGTTTATTTTCCAAATCATGTTTACCGGGTACTTAAAAATCTTTATATGTGTTGGAACAAGCTCAAGAGCTTGATATTGTCACCTTTCTTGCCGTATATAGTTTGCTTTTATGGATTTCATTTGATTTATGATTCCATTTGAGTGATTTGTTTTCATTTGAAATTTTTTTGCATGATTCTCATATTCTTCATTCTTTTGTTCTCATAAATCTATTTATACATTATTTTTATGTTTGTGTTTTGAGACACACTCTTCTATAATGATACATCCATATGTGTTCTCATTATCTTATTGTACGTGAGTGATTTTAGCATGATTTTATCTATGCTTGCTCACATGCTTGCCTTTGTATTCATTTCATACATTCATTAAGGCATTTTGATAGGGGGAGCTATTCCCTATTATTTTTTTATACTCACCCATACATATTTGTAGGGCGAGCCTTCGCTCTCTTATCATTTTCCCCATTTTTGATGTTGCCAAAGGGGGAAAAATATTATGAGTATACATTTACTTGTTTTTATGCATGATAATTCATAATTCCTATTCATTTTGTTTCATGCATATCATTTCGTATCATGCATATAACTTTTTGTAAATAGTTGTAGGCTGTCTAAAAATCACAATAGATAGTTAATCCCTTATCAAACACCGATGATGGAAGTTATAATCTGACGACTTCCAGAAGGCTACAATTTGAGGACTTTCACGTAGAAGGTTACAATCTGACGACCTTCACAACAACTAATGAAGGCCCCAATTCAACAGCATTCACAATCAACATCGGGAGTTACAACCTGACGACTCTCATATTTTCAAGGAGCCAAGACGAAGATTACAAGAGGACGATCTGTGCAAAGCTCTAGCAAAAGAGACTACAAATTGACGGTCTCTTCATATTAAAATGCAGATATCTCTCAAACCGTAAGGAATTTGGCAAAACGGAGGAAGCGAACCGAAACCTTCGGCTCGGTTCGGATGGCCCCGTCTCGTCGAGATAGCCGATTTTCATATATAATTCGTCTAATTCCGACTTACGGTTTGAAAGTTATGACCTGTTCTTCGCAGCAAATTATGTTCTGAGGTCCGTCTGCAAGACTGGACTTCATCAGAACATTGGACTTAGCCTGAAGCCCGCCAAGCCCGCCTAAGGTTCGCCTCTGCATTACAGAGTCAAAGCGCACATGCTCAACTCTGCGTTTTCAACATCAAAACGCAGAGTTAATCGCTAAAACAGCACAACTGTGCGTTTTCAGCCTTTAAACAGGCTCAACTCTGCGTTTTCAATCTAGAAACGCAGAGTTAATCTCTAAAACAGCACAACTGTGCGTTTTCAGCCTTTAAACAGGCTCAACTCTGCGTTTTCAATCTAGAAACGCAGAGTTAATCTCTAAAACAGCACAACTGTGCGTTTTCAGCCTTTAAACAGGCCCAACTCTGCGTTTTTAGCCTAAAACGCAGAGTTCATCTCTAAAACGCATGCGGCCTGTGCGTTTCGACTCCCAGCGAGCGCCCAACTCTGCGTCTCATCTTTAAGACGCAGAGTTAAGGTCCGAACGCAAGCGGCCCTTGCGTTTTCAACTCCCAACAAGCGCCCAACTCTGCGTCTCATCAATAAGACGCAGAGTTAAGGCCCAGAACGCTGTTTTCAGCGTTTTGACTCGTTCAAAGCACTAACAGAACGGTTTCAAAACCGTTTTCCCCACTATTTCGGGAGCTGTTTAAGAGGGGGTGGTTACACCCCACTCAGCCCATGGAGGAGCTAATTAAGGGGGCAGTTGCCACCCCTAAACCCCCTATAAATAGTGGGAAACTCAACTGAGTTCGGGCTCTCCTTTTTGGCTGGCTTTTGGCTCTGGGCTCTGGGATCCTTCTTTTTGGGCAGCAAGGGGGCGATCGACGTTCATCCTCAGCAACGATCGACCACAGGAGCATTCCCTTGGCTTATAACCGACTTTCGGTTCAAATCAACTCTTTTTCAAGAGTTCAAACTCGTTCAGAGTTATCAACTCGATCAGAGTTCAAAACTTGCTCTGCAAGTTCTTCTAAAACTCGTCAGAGTTATCAACTCGATCAGAGTTCAAAACTTGCTCTGCAAGTTCTTCTAAAACTCGTTCAGAGTTATCAACTCGTCAAGAGTTATCTTCAAACTTGCCACGCAAGTTCTCCACAGCGTCAAATCGTGAGGAGAAGACATCGTTCCAGTGAATCAAGACGTTCGGATCGTCAACGAGAAGCAAACTCGACGCGAGCATTCGAGGGAGGCATCTCATCGCCACCGTGAAGAACCCAGAATTAAACAAAGGGGAGAATCAAATTCATTCTCCTCTCTTTTGTAATCGGAATCCAAATTGTAATTGATTTTGAGAGGAATACAAGTCAAATTTTCTTTCATTGTCTTTTTACTACAAATTTCCAACAAACATCGACACCCGCAATTACATACACCATAAAGATGACATTTTATTCATCTTTTTTTTTTCGAATTAGTTTTTTTTCTCTTTTTTGGATAGAATTATGAAAAGGAAGCAAACGCCTACTTTCACACCCCCAAGCTTACACCACATTACTCACATAACCCATTGTATCATAAAATGTGCTCCACTAGCTTAGGCAATGGGTAAGGAATAAAATCGGATTTTGAAGGTTACATATGTGGGTTTAATCAACAAAAATTAGGCTCATAGGCTCAAGGGGGCTAATCAAGGGAACAATAGTGCATGGTAGGCTATTTGGCAAATGTGGACTATAAACAAAAATGTGCCTCAATCACCTTTTATGCATACAAAAGTTATATGTGGCCTTGAAGAGATTCAATGCAAGTTCTAGTATCCTACACCATTGGAGAATATCACACAAGCAAAGAAAATAATGATTGGATATGCAATGCATCCAATTTCAGGCTCAAAATCTCACGGGTTTTATTTGTCTACCAAATTTAATTCCCCTCTTGTCTCAATAGAGTAATGGTTATGATGCTAGCCACATAAACGCTAAAACCTATAAGACAAGAGAACATTCAAGTCTGGTTCTCCCATATTGTTAACTTGTAATCAAAAGCCTTTGAGAATCAGTTGAAAGATGGTATAAGAAGTTGTCAAGTCCCAATTAATGAGCATCTATCTAGTTCAATGATCGATAAAGGTTAAGCATTCATGTCATCATCAGGAAATCATTTCCCTATTTTGTTTTTTTTGAATTAAGAAACAAAGCAAAAGAAAAACTAAAATAAAAAAAATAGGCAATTATAGACATGCAATCAATGCATGAACAACCCACACCCCCAAGCTTAAGATCGACATTGTCCTCAATGTAAAAAGATAGAAATTAGTGTAAGGGTGCAGCGGATGTACCTACTCACTGGTCAGAACAGCAAATGCTCCGTCGGGTATTTCTTCCTCTCCTTTGATACTTTAAGCCACTAAATTGATTGGTCGCTCATAAGATTTATTCTGAACATTAAGCAACTCAGTACACTCTCAGCACCGTTCGTAGATGCCACAACATGAAGAGGTGTAATTTTGGAGGGGCCAGGCACATCTGGCCTAAATAAGAAGTCATTACGATCCTCAGCAGCAGAATCAGGCTTGTATCTTAACAGGGATTCTACCATTAACCTGGAGTTTTTTTTAACAGCATTATGCAGAAGACCTTCAGACAATGCAAGCTCATTAGGAGAGAGCCCACCTAAAGCTATTGTTCCTTGAAATAGCAGATCCAAAAGGCTTTTGACAACAGCACACCATTCCTGATCCATGGCAAATGAGATGAGCCGGAGGAGATGAAGGATGAGGACGGTGCTGATGTGGTGGCGGCGCGGTGATGATGAGAAAGGAGGGGCGGCTCCGCTGGTCGGTTGAAGAGGAGAGACCGGAGGTGGTCGGAGATCCGGTCGGAGGTTTGGCTGAGGGCGGGTCGCTGATCGAAGAGGGGAAAGCAGAGGGGATGTGGCGGAGATGGCCGGCGATGGTTGATGCGCGGTGGTGATGACGAAGGTTGGAGTCGGGGAGATGAAAGGGGAGCGGCGGAGATGGAGGATGGGGGCGGTGCGGT
>NC_033799.1:37809312-37846768 GCF_001876935.1 Asparagus officinalis | reverse complement strand
TATATATATATATAGACACACACACACACACACACACACACACACGTTTTGGTCTTATAGTTTTCAATTTAAATATGAAACAAATGTAATTATTTATATACATACTCATACGTTTCATATTTATCATTTTCGTTTTTGTCAAATGCATATATTGTGCAAAACTTTATTTTTTGCATAGTATTGAGTTTCTAATTTGTAGACTTCATAACAATATTTTATATCTTTTATTAAGTCTATAAAATCATTTTACATTGTTTCAAAATATTGTTTAAATCAAAATGTCAAAACATGTGTGTTTATATTTTCCATGTTTTGATCTATTTTGAAAAATGATGAGTTTTTATAATTGGGGAATGCAATTTGAAAAATTCTTTTTGTAACATGTTTATTATCATGTCTATAATCATTTCCCAAAGTTTTATATTTTTCTGAATTTATTTGCTATTTTTAAAAGAGGTTTTAAAATCAGATTTTTACCGTTTTAATCAGGCTGATAACT
The DNA here is from genome assembly GCF_001876935.1 of Asparagus officinalis. Taxonomy (NCBI): domain Eukaryota; kingdom Viridiplantae; phylum Streptophyta; class Magnoliopsida; order Asparagales; family Asparagaceae; genus Asparagus; species Asparagus officinalis. The sequence goes on along the minus strand of NC_033799.1, from coordinate 37,846,269 downwards.
TGTTATCAGTCGACTGATGGAGTTTATCAGTCGACTGAAGAAATTGCCTAGAATTACAAAAAATGTTTCTGTTTCTTATTCAGTCGACTAACCAGTCGACTGATGAGGTCATCATTCGACCAACGAGATCATCAGTCGATCGATGAGCTGGAAATTATCTGTAACGGTCAGCTCATCAGTCGACTGATCAATCCCATCAGTCGACTGACGGCCCAACGACTAGTTTTTTCTAGCTTTCTTTTTTTTGTCTTTTGCTGGATTTTCTTAGGTTTTGTTTGAGCTTTGGGTTTTCCTATATATACCCCCTCATACCTCAGTTCTATTATCAATTAAGAAAGTTTTTAAACAAGTTTAAAATGTGTTTAAGTTTGTTTTAGTGTTTGTTTCAAGTTTTGTTTTGTGAAGCAATTTTATAAGAGCTAGAAGAGATCATCCTTTGGTGTTTGAGCTTCAACTCATCTCTCTCTCTCTTGTCATCTATAGAGAAGTTTTCCTAAACTTAATCTAGCTTTACATTTATATAATTATTTTATTATCATTTTATTTAGCTAGAGTTTATATTGTGTTTAGTTTGATTTTGATTTATACTCTTTGTTACACACACCCACTTGAGATTTAGTATTTTCATACATAGTATATTTGGGGTTGTGAGAGATTTTAACATTGAGATATATTGTGTTCTCATCCATTAATAGAGAACAATCATTTGTTGTATCAAGCTTTAATTGTAAGATCACTTTGCAATACACTTGTACACCGAGAGGAGTGTGTGGTGAGAGACAGGGTTGTCCCAAGAGGAGTGGCGTCCGTAGTAAAGCCTAGAGAGAGGTTGTAAATCCGATCACTTGAGGGAGACATAGGCTAGAGACCAACACTTAAGGATATAACGTGAGATTGCAATAGTATTGTTATTTAAGTTTTCGGTAAGCTAGAAACCCGAGTGTGAGGTGTAAACGTTATTCGGGTGAGCATAGAAAACCCGGTTGTGATAGTGAATTTCTCCCCGGGAGTGGGGAGCGGAGACGTAGGTCAGAAGGACTAAACTCCATGATCATATTGTGTGTTTGAGTTTGGCTTGACACATTTATTTTTGTTTATCTTTATCGCCATTCTCTCATTGATTTTTTTCATACACTAGTTGTTTACATTTGTGTGTATATCCTTGCATATATTTCATTGTGCATCTTATTGCTAGGATATTACATTAGAAGTTTTAAATTGGCATAAATCAGATTAGATTTGCATAAACCCTATTCAACCCCCTCTAGGGTGCCAACAGTAAGGTGGAGGAGATTCGTAGTCGGTTCGCTCTCTCCGCAGTTTGCCCGCGACATGTGGTGTTTAAGGAGGAACTACAGGCTGAGGCCCTAACAGAGGATGATTTTCCAAAGGATGGCCTTTTGAGGGGCGGAAGGACAGCCGAGTTTAGGGGGTGTGGAGGAAAACGGTTGAGGAGATCATGGGTGAAATCCGCGGACTGCTACTAGAATGCTTGTGTGATCCGTTTTGTGGACTTTTTAAGCTGGGCTTGTCTGACATAGGCCGGGTGTGGTCCTCTAGGGATGGATTGATCAGCTCTATGCTTGGAACTAGATATGATTACTTGGAGAAGAGAAGAGGCCCCATGTTGGGTGTCAAACTATTAATGGTAAGAATCACATAGTCAAATAGTTGATTTAGGAGTGATTAGGGCCCGTTCTCACCTCCAAATGTTTGAATCATGAGATGAGCTGCACTATCCTGGACAATGTAGAAACTCGTAAGAGGGCTAGGTTTTTTTCCTCGTTGTACCTCCGACGGTCAAATTAACAAGGTGCTTGCGTGGAGAAGAAAGATGAACTGTGGAAGTTCTTCACTGCAGCGAGCAGGCTAAAGTGACAGAGAAATTACTTACATTGATACAGAGAATAGTTTCCTTATTTATAGCAAAGATTGTGGGGGTATTTTGGTAACTCTGCCTGAGTATGGGCATGTGGGTGAGGCAGTATAGGCTTTACATGTGTCGGCAATGGAGTGGAGGAGAACACTTCCTCATTTAATGTGATGTGACCAGATACACGCAACAACGGCATGGTCCGATGTGTCTTAAAGTCTTTCGAGGATGGAGAAATGATGGTGCCTGATAATGCATTTAATTTGATGGCAACGACCTGTCAGCGGGGGGTTCGAGGTATTTGTCGCCTTTCTGCTCGTCTGGTTGAGTGGTGGGAGATACCGTCTTTCGAGTAATCTTTGCGAGATGTCGGCCGAGGAGCCCGTCTAGGGGGTTTGCTTGCCGACTCGACCTAGCAAGGAGGTCGACACGTATCGCTTTTCGAGCCGACACATGGAGATGTTGACCCGTTGAGTCGTTCGAATGGGGTACTTAGATTGTCCCGAGGTGAACTGATTAGATATTACATCTAATATGGGACACTTGTCGGCTACTAGTTAGAGACTTAGTGTTTGAAACACCAAAATAGTTGTCGAAGCCATCGATGCCATCAAAGCTGCCAAGGGGATCGTGAAGGCCATGAAAAACCCCATCGACTGCCTTAAGATCTAAAAAGATGGGGGAAATTTCTGTAGGATCAAGTAGGCTGTGATACAATGTGGAGAAATAGAAAAAGCAAATTCATTCTCTTGAATAGAGGTTAGGAGGATATTATAAAATATATATGAGATAAAATCATATTTAATATCAAATCTCATAACATCTCAACAATATTTCATAATATCTATTTATATTTCAATACTAATAATATCTAACATGTGCTATCTTTTTCTAACATTTAAATCTTCTATTGATTTTACAAAATAGCACTTTACTACTTTATAAAACAATAGGGAATTTAAATTTATAAAAAATGATATATAAGATATAAAAGTGCAAGGTCATGTAAACTATATGGTATTTTAATGTCAAGGAAAAAAAGAGAGGGTATTTAAGTGCAGAGTCATCTAGAGTTCATAAATTTAAAAGTTGTAAGAATAAATGTTAGATTGCCTAGTTATTTTGTTGTTTGTTTGTTTTTCTCTCCAAAAAAACTACGTGTGTTTGGCAGAAAAACTTGTTATTAGCTTTAATTTTTTAATTTTTTAATTTTTTAATTTTTTGTCTTATCTCAAGATATTATATTTTTCCTACACATAATTATGGGTGTTGGCTTTAGTCCATGGATTTTTCTAGATTTGACAGGCAAAGAATACTATCATAAAATTTTCGAAACGCATACGCAGCAAAACAACCATATGAAAAGAAATAGATTTACTATAGCAGATGGATATCTCTAATAAGAAATGGAATTCCAACATGAAGACATCAAAATTCATTGCGACTATAATAAAAAAATATTTTTTAATTTCCATCTTCCATATTTTTATAGTACGAGTTGCAATATTAATCCTCAAATCGTATACTAACGAGAGAATAGATAGAGAGGAGAACGAACCGAAAAATTATAGCAATTGCGGTAAGTGCTCCACAGGAATAGCTAATATATGTGGAGGAAACCCCATTAATTATGAAAACTAAAAAACAATAACTTGTTTTTTAGAAGAGCACATCTGTCTGTCAGATTTTCGGCGGCAACCGATCTAGCAAAAAAAGGAAAAAGAAAATCAAAAGGAGGAGAATGCGTCTCCGGTAGAGGAGGAGTTCGTGGTGGTGGAGGCGCTGAGCGCAGGTAGAGTTCATGGTGGTGGAGGCACTGAGCGCAGGTGCAGCTCGCAGAGTTTGCGGTGGTGGAGGCGCTGGGTGTCTTCGTGATCGGCAAAGTTGGAATGAATAGAGAGAGATTCAATGAAGAGGAAAGAAGAAGAGGAGAAAACTGCACGCAGAAGGAAAGAGGGGTGCTCCGGTGCTCCGAATTAAATTAAGTACTTTCTAATTTTTAAATAGTAGAAAATTCGAAAAATAGGCTGGAAGATGGGAAGGATAATATTAATGTACTTTTTTTTCTCCTATCTTCAAACCTAATTTGTTTCCAACCATTGTCCATCGAATACTCAAACGTATTCAATCAACATCACAAATAACATATCGTCCACCAGCAGATATCAACAGCCGTTTTCTTTTATTTACCGAACCAAGAATTCTTCAAATATGTCTTCTCAGAATTCCTTTAATTTCAAAACTCTTATAGCTTCATAAACTTCTTGATATCTAATCGAAGTTCTTATGAAATAGTCATTCAAATTCCAAACATTGTTCTCCCCACGTCCATTTGTTATTTCTTTAAACTTTGTCATTGATGAAGAATAGATCCTTAGCCCCTTTTACCAAGCCTTGTCAGTGAAAGGGGAACTCCCAAAATAAACTCACAGAAACCAACGACAGTGGAGGTTGCAAGGTCAAAATCGCGCTTCACGGCAAATGCCAAAAGATCAATGGAGGAATCAGGGGTTCGAAGACGAAATGGGCAAAATAAACTTCTGTAATTGCCCCTGAAACTTAAGTAAACTACGAACATTTGAGAGTGGAACTCTCAAAATAAAAACCTATATAGAGCACAAACAACGATAATTTAATTATTACCAAATCTGCCATTGATACTCTGAATTCGATATTCAAGAGTTCCGAAGCTGCTGGCTTCTTTACTTTAAAGATGAGGACTTGGAAAGGCTGCGCTTTAGATCGCAATAGAAAGTCATTAACAAGGACAATACTACTTAGGCTTTAATTAGCAAAATTCACTTGTTTAGATATTCATTCATCTCGTTAATAAACGGCATGAAGTGTTTTGACTTGTGATCATAATTGACTGCCGCAAGTTATCCAGCAAAGAACCAAATGAATTCGCCCAACAAAACCATGTCAAAACTACTATGTAAAGAATGATCCCAAGTAGGTAACATATAAACTAAAAATTTGTAAAACAGATTAATCTAAAATTTTGCAAAACAATATTAAATATTCTATAAGTAAATCATATGAGAAGAGAATTAATAACCTCGTTTCACTGGCATGAATCAAGAAGGAAAGCATAGTAATGGAGCCAGAAAAAATCTCTAAGTAATGATCTATACAAATATAGTAGTAAAATCTTCAGAAGATTATAGACAATGGCGTATGTTTAGACTCCTCTTCTTTGATGATGAAGTCAATTGAATTGATGAATGATATATATATAGATAAAAATGAGAGAGTATGACTTCACTTAAATTCTTACTGATACAACAGTAATAGTTAAGGTCTAAATTAAATTTATTAATTAAAGAAGTTGAGGAACTTTTATCAATTAAACATGATATGATCCAGTTTCACATACCTTTGAAAGCTGTAGAAGAGAATTGACCAAGGATGTTCCTTCCTATTGCTGCGAACACACTAGAAAGCCACGCTAAAATTATTAAGCTAGAAGGAAAAAGAGAGGGTAGGAACACTAGGTATTTTCTAGAAAAAACGAAGGGGAAATAGGTCTTTTGGCTACTAATCCCAAAGGACTATAGTAACACCCTGACTCCCCTCTTTATTTAGTCCAAAATTTTTGGACAATTTGATTTTAATGGACTAAATAGTGTAATTTAATACCCCACCAAAAAATCAAACCAAACATCTCACTATTTAATAATAAAGTCCTATTAACTCCAAACAATAACCGATCCAAACATGGCCTTAGAACCTAATTAACATTTATTTTTTAATTGTCATTAACCTTATGTGATTTAATATGTAACACTTATTATTAAATCTTATGTGTTATTATATAGTAAATATTATTACTGAGTTAAAAATAAATATTTTTACCAAGTACTGTGTATTATGTTAATATTTTTGGAATAATATAAGAGTTAATTAATTAAAATATTCTATCAAATGACTCATAATTAAGTTAGAATATATTATTTTAATAAAATATCACATTCCTCTCTATGTTTTTAGTAAGTACAACGCAAATATAATTTTTGTTATTAATTTATTATTTTAATAAAATATAAATATAAATTTATGATGTAATATGTTTTTAATAAAATATAGAAGTTTATAAATATAAATTTATAATGTAATATGTATGGAATTTATAAAGTGTTCAAATATAATTATCATCTTGTGGTGTAAAGTGGGCAAGCATTGAGAAAGTAATAAGCTTGTTTCTTTCTCTTTTGTTGAGCAAAGGTTAACGGTTCAAAATTTGGAAAGGCTAATTATCAGAAAACCCCTTAACTTTGGACCATTGTCAAATTACCCCCCTACCATTAGATGATTGTTAGATAAAACCCACTACCTTCTAAAATATCAAGAAACCACTTAAATCTAGGGATCATTAGTTATAAAACCCACTTTAACATTAGTATTTTATAGAAAAAGCTTCAACAATGTAAATTTTCACACGGGTGGGAAAAATTATGTAGATAGATAGTTTCTCCAATGAAAATTGTGGTTCGAACTTTTAGGAAGGGTTTTCTAATAAAGTCTTTGAAAGTTAAAGAGGTTTTTTGATAACCCCTAAGAAATAGGAAAAAAAATCATGGAATCAAAAACTCAGAGTTTATAATTATTGTCAGTTCAATGTAATTCAAAATCTTTGTTGTCGGATAGATTCACATACTCCAAGTCCTTCTTATCATGAGATAAATGCAACACTAAACGAAAACATCCTCTATGGCCAAACTTGAGAATTATGGAGAGGGCATAGTTAAGACAATTTTTCTTACAAACCCTAAAGCAAAGGGAAGTTTTTAATAGAAAGTTATGGGCTGAAAATCATCCAAAGTTGAGAGAGTTTTCTCATATTTACACTTTTTTGAAATTAAATAGTATTTAAGATAAATACAGTTAAATGGTATGTAAGTAGTATACCACGTGTTTTGAGTATAAACAAGTTCATTCGTGAAGAAGGAAAGAGTCGAAACATGCACAACGACCAAAATCATGAGAATCTGGAAATTCTCAGTCCGGTCGACCGCCACGGTCGACCGCGAGACCTGCGGAGAGTTTTCTCCAGTTTTGAGTTGGTTTCGGATTTCTAAAGCCCATATTCATTTTCTCTGGTTTATATATCAAACTTTCACGAAATTCTCAGTCTTTCTAAGAACCCTAACAGCCACCAAACCCCCATAAACCATATTTTGAATTCTTGGAGAAGATTGAAGGCTTTCAAGTGGATTTTCGGGTGATTTTTAGCTTTTGGATTGGAGATCTGCTTTGGCTTGGCATCCTAAAACGTTTTTCTACAAGTTTCAGGCGAGTTCATCTCTGCTAATCCCCCTCCTAGTTTTTAAAACATTTTTAATGGATTATTAACATGTTTATTAGAGCTAAATTGACTTGTTTATGAATAAAAGCCAATTCTTTTGTATTATATGTATAAGACTAGGTCTTTCCATGTGAAAAGGTTTGAGAACGAATTTACAGAAGTATTTAAGACCTGAGATTGATTTAAAATATTGTTTAAAGTGAAGAAAGATATTTTTGTTCCTTGTTTCAAGTTCTTACGCATGAATTAGGGTTTTGAATATAAGATTTATGCAAATAATCATGTTGTACATAATGAGATTGTTTCCAGAAGTATTTACCTGTTTTTGACATGTTTTTATGCAAGTTTCATATGTTTAAAACAAGTTTATATCACATAGAATCGATATGGTCATCGACTGTGCAGAAAATCTACACAGTCTGGGTTTTCGGCTCACGGTCGACCGCGCCCTAGCGGTGGTCGACCGCGTGCAGGACAGAGGCCTGGAAAGAGCCTGGAACCTGTCGCGGTTGACCGCCGTAAATTCGCGGTCGACCGCCAAGCTGCATTTTGGCTTGTGCATGTTTTTCTTCGCTGTTTTGACTATCGAACAAGTCTCTCGACCTTGCACTGTTATGATACAATGTTTATGAGCTGTTTATCATCTGAGATGTTAGTAAACACTAGATATAGACACGTACACCGAGACATATACACGTATGTTTAAAATATGATGTGTCAACATGATAAATAAGAAAATTACACAAGTATTATGTTTCCGGAATAGGGAGATGAAACCTATTTTCGCAGGGCGATTGAGTAAGAGTATTACAAAAGTATCGTCATATTATGTTTCCGGAATAGAGAGATGAAACCTATTTTCACAGGGCGATTGAGTAAGAATATTACAAAAGTATCGTCATTTTATATTTCTGGGATAGGAAGATAAAACCTATTGTCGCAGAGCGATTGAGTAAGATTATTATAAGAGTATCGCTAATATATATATAAGAGATGCACATTTATGAGTAATATATAATCTAATTTTGTTTCCACTTGGGACACCCGTAAGTAGGGTGCTTTCTCTGAGATCGTGACTTACACGACATGGCATGTGATCGACTTTTGGTTGGATGAGTTTCTTTTATGTTAGATCCGTCTACCGAGTGTAGATCAATGATAATCATATTTTTATTACAATATTATACCCTCATTATCTATTTTATATGAATAAATATATCACTAATAATTGCTTTTATTTTTAATTGTAGGTTAATGAAGAATAAATCCCAAAAATCCCATCTCTCAACAAAGACCCTTGAGTAAATGAAGAAATAAAGAGAAATTCAAGAAGCCAAATGAAATACTTGAATTTTAAAGCTCAAAAGCCCAAACAACCCAACATGTCCATGGCAGTTTCATCTTTATTCACAAGTGAATTTTCGAAATTTGAAGGCCCAAGCCCATCTCATGACCGAACTGTGCTTCAGCTCTTCAATTTGAGATGTGGATTTGCATTTTTCTCTCAAACAATTTAATGAAGACTCAAAACTGGGCTGCAGACTTGGGATTTCCATCAATTGAAGAACGAACTTGAAAATCAATCTCCAATGGGCCAAAGACTCAAGTGGGCCGGACTTGATTTAACTTAGGTTTTCAATTTTCTTTGCTGCAAATTTGCAGCAGACCGGACTTGATCAAATGAAACCGGATATGGTTGCTGCAGATTTGGCATTTAATTTTCAAAATCAAAGAAAACCGGACTTGTTCAAACTCCAATGGACTATGCTATAGTTGGATATTAACTTGAAAAGGCCGGTCTTGGACTGCTGGTTGCTATGGGCCGAATTTGGATGTTCATTTGAGTCTTCAAGTCCACATAAAATTCTAAAATGAATCATGGACTTGGCTTTCAAAACCAAATAAGGACCGGACTTGTGATTTTGAAAATCAAAATCATTTTAATGAAGAAATGGGCCAGACTTTGGTGATTGGACTTTCATTTTTCTTTTGAAAATCAAATGAATCATATGAGCCTCTTATATTTGGGCTAGAGGAGAACAAAAAGCAAATTCAAAGGTGGAGATTGTTGCTTGGGGCTCAAGACAAATCCAATGGCTCATATTCATTGAATATTACTATAAATAGGGGTAGAGAGTGAGGGGTTAAGGGTGTGAAAATTTTTGTAACTCCTTTTGGAGAGGAGGGCTACTCTTAATTCAAAAGGCCTTCCAAAATTATAACTTTAGTTGCAATTAATAATAATAATTTTTTCACCACTTTAAATTTTTTTCTTCTTCTCTTTGTTGGATGATGAAGATGAAGATGAAGAATTATTTGAAGGTTTGCATTTCTCTTTTATTTCTTATTAGTTTAGATTTATTTCTATGCTTGTAGTTTAGATTTTATTTTCTTGTTAAATAGCCAAGAGGCTAGAACCCTCTTGCCTTAGATTTATTTCATGCTTATAGAATAGATTTATTTTCTTGCATTTAATTCTTGTAATTTTATTTTGTAGTTTAGATTTTATAATTTATTTTGTAGTTAGATTTTAATTTCTTATACTATTCACCTTGAGGCTAGAACCCTCTTGGGTTTAGTTTTTCTTTTTGTTTATTTTTATTTTGTTTGATTCGCCTTTAGGCTAGAACCCTCTAGGGAATCACCCTTTTATAAGAAGTGCTTATTGTTCATACTCACTCTCATTTATACTTTGCACCTATTTACACACCACTTTCACTATCTCAATCTCTTCATAATCACATTCACTCATCAATCTTATTTGTCACGCACACAACATAAGAACCAATTTCATATTTTCTCCTACAAAACACCTTCCTCGTGGGATCGATATCTTAAATACTATAACTTGACACGGTTGTGCACTTGCAACCTTTTTGGTACATGTTTATGCCGCATCAATCAATATGAGATATTTGTTCTACAGGTTTGAGGTTTGGAGTATTACCTTTTTGTTTTGTTGTTTTTCATTTATAGAGTTGGAATTAGTATTTAGGGAGTCACATTTGAGACATGGTATATACATGAGGGTTTCCTTATTTGGATTATTTCACTCGACGCAGTAATTCTCACGTTGTGGATTCCTAAATACTAATCTCCAGTTAGATTTATATGAATGAATCTATACTTATGTACTCTCTATATTTTCTATACACTCCTACCCCTTCCCCTAGGGAGATGTGGAGATGTTCTCGCTATAGCGCTTTGACGCTCGTTATTTTCCCCACTTTCAGGCTGCGAGTCCAGCGCACGGAGAGTCGCAGGTTGATGATGTTTCTGCATAGATTTCATCTAGCTATTTATTATATAGTAGTTATTTCAGAACTCCACAGTTAGTTGATTTTGTTCAGACTCTAGACTTGTATTGTATTTTGTAGAGGCTGAGAGCCGTAGTGATACTTTATTTGACTCATTGTATTTGAGGTTAATTTCAGACTCAGAGATACTTCTATTCTATTTTAGTTGGGCTCATTGATGATTATTCTCTTATTTGCTCCTGTTGTTCTATTTCTTATATTTGCCTGTCAGTACTTTCACCTATTTTTTGTTCCCACTAGAGAGATAGTTACTGTGATGGTGAAACATGTCGTAGCATGGTGTTTGGTGCTTGGCAGGTTTGACGATCCGGGTTTCACCTTGGACTGCAGCCTCGCGTGAAACCTGCAGCGTCACAGTTGGTATTAGAGCTCTAGTTCCAATATCCTTAGGATCAACCATGTGTCATATTGTGGAGTTAGGATAGAGTTTCCTAGGAATCATATATACAGTCTGCTAGGAATTCCTAGTATGAGTGAGGACGAATTATATGTATGCGAAAAATTACAATTATTTTTATGATGAACTATTTGCTTGAATAATAAAGCATGCTATGAGTAATATGTGATACGATTTACTTATTGGTATATGTTATATCTTTTCCTGCTACAGATTCTATTTACTACATAATAATCTCTACTTCTATATTATAGATGTCAGGAAGAGGATGTGGACGCCGAGGTACTCGTGCTCAGGGGGCTGAGCTAGTTGATAGAGAGCCTGAGCTACAGAAGGCTCCGCAGTACTTAGTAGATCTCATAGCACCGTTAGCAGCTCGTCTGGCAGCTATTGAGGAGTAGTTAGCAGATCAGGGTCGGCAGGGAACACCCATTCAGAAGGAGATACCAGAGGGGATACCAGTAGTCACGTCGCCACTTTCGGTTGATGATGGAGTGGCTGAACAGGAGATTTGGCTTCGCCTAGTAGAGAGGTACTAGAAGTTAAAGGCTCTAGAGTTCCATGGTTCGATAGATTCCATTGCAGCGCACAAGTAGAAGGAGGATGTGAGCAACATTTTGGACATGCTTAATGTAGATACTGTGCAGAAGCAGAGGCTAGTAGCTTTTAGCCTCAAGGGCAATGCAGGAGGATGGTATCAGCTTCGTTTTACCCCAGAGCAGAGGATGATGGTCTCGTGGGAGACTTTTGTGTATTTCTTCGAGGAGCAGTATGTTTCGGCTATAGTGAAAGCCGGAAAGGAGTTAGAGTTAGCTCGATTAGAGCAGGGGGACATGTCAGTGACGTATTTTGAGAGCAAGTTCATGTCACTACTTAGATTCACTAGCATGTGGGACACCGAGGAGAGGCAGGCTTCGTCCAGGATTATGCTGATATCTAGTATCTCAGAGATTCTGTTCAATGTGAGAGGTGGCAGATGCTACCATAGCCCGGGAGACAGACACAACTATATTTATCAAGGACAAAGATGGAAATTCTAAGTCAGGACAGTTCAGAGATAAGGGTAAGGGTAAGAGACCTTTCACAGGCTCAGGAGGACCCCAGCATCAGAATAAGTTTCCACATCAACAGGGCCCCCATAAGAAGGGCAATCAGCAGGATCAGAGGGCGCAACAGCAACGCCGATTTCATGGAGCTTGTTTCAATTGCAACAAGCCCGGACATAGAGCAACAGAGTGCCGCAGCACACCCACAGCAGGCCAGCAGGGCAGGAATCAGCAGTAGTAGTAGAACCGCACTCAGGGTCTCGCCCAAGGTCAGCAGTTGAGGATTGAGGCACCTCCAGCAGTCCCGAGGATTGAGGGACAGGTTCGAGCGATTCAGGGGATCCAGCAGGGACAGATAGTCCCATATGTTCCAGGTGATGCAGCGCAACCGACTGGTAAAGTGTATGCAGTTGTTCCTCGCGATCATGGCACGAGCAGGACGGTGGTGGAAGGTACTTTCCTTGTGAATTCATTTCCAGCACGTATTCTTTTGACTCTGGCGTTTCACATTCTTTTATATCCTACGATTTTTCGGTTAGTCTCCAGCTTGTAGCGCAACCATTAGATTTTCCTTTATCTGTATCTACTCTTTTAGGGGAGACGTCTCTTTTAGAGAGTGTTTGTAGGAGATGTATCGTCAGTTTGGATGATTCTGAGTTCATGATAGACTTGATCGTGTTGCGTATGTCTGAGTACGATGTCATCCTTGGTATGGATTGGTTATCTTCCTACCATGTGAGTATCGATTGTTTTGTGAAGACAGTTAGTTTGAGATCTTTTAATGGAGCTGAGTTAGTGGTAGCGACCTCCAGAGGCAACCAGTTTGCAGAGTCATATCTAGCATACGTCGAGGGGGTGATGTTATGGGATCGGGGCGCAGATTTGAGTGAGATGCGAGTAGTCTCAGAGTTTCAGGATGTCAGGACATACCAAGATTACCTTCAGTGAGAGAGGTCGAGTTCTGCATAGAGTTGCAGTCAGGCACCGTGCCGATTTCCCGAGATCCTTACTGTATGGCGCCTGCTGAGATGAGGGAGCTACAGATCTAGCTAGATGAGTTGTTGTCTCAGGGATTCATTCGATGGAGTCATTCTTCATGGGGAGCACCGGTCCTCTTTGTAAAGAAGGACGGAAGTATGCGATTATGCATTGATTATCGCGAGTTGAACAAGGTCACTATCCGAAACAGGTACCCATTACCGAGGATTGATGACTTGTTTGACCAGTTGCAGGGAGCTTAGTATTTTTCAAGGTTAGGTCTTCGTTCCGGTTATCATCAGTTGCGGGTTCGGGAGATGGATATTTCCAAGACCACCTTCTTGACTCGATATGGGTCATTCGAGTTTCTTGTCATGCTATTTGGGCTGACCAATGTACCCGTAGTATTCATGGATTTGATGAATCGGGTTTTTCATCCATACTTGGACCAGTTCGTGATAATTTTCATCGACGATATTCTCATCTATTCGCGACCGGAGGTCGAGCACGAGCAGCACTTGATGTTGGCATTGCGGACTTTGCGGGATCACCATTTGTATGCCAAATTCAGCAAATGTGAATTCTGGTTATCGGAAGTTAGATTTTTGGGTCATGTCATCGGCCAGGAGGGCATTACAGTAGATCCGGCTAAAGTAGAGGTCGTACTTGATTAGGAACCACCGAAGACAATTACTGAGATTCGTAGCTTCTTGGATCTGGCGGGCTATTATAGGAAATTTATTCAGGATTTCTCGAAGATCGTGACGCCACTTACACACCTTACTGAGAAGGGTGTCCAGTTTATTTGGGCCACAGGATGCCAAGAGGCCTTTGAGACATTGAAGACTAAGTTGACTTCAGCTTCAGTATTGATTATTCCCAGCAGTGATAATACTTTTGTTATCTACACGAATGCATCCTTATCGGGTCTTGGCGGTGTATTGATGCAGACCCAGAGAGTCATAGCCTATATTTCGAGACAGTTGGGGACTCATGAGTAGAATTATCCCATGCACGATTTAGAGCTAGCAACAGTGGCCTTTGCACTGAAGGCGTGGAGGTATTATTTGTACGGAGTGTAGTTTGAGTTACTCACAGATCACCAGAGTATGAAGTACTTCTTCTCATAGAAAGAACTCAACCAGAGGCAACGGCGATGGGTAGAGTTTATTAAGGATTATGAGTTCGCTATACAGTATCATCCGGGAAAGGTGAACGTGGGAGCAGACGCGTTGAGCAGGAAGCATCATCGCGGGCTAGCAGCTTTGAGGTGTTCACTATATCGTGATCTTTATACCGTCAGTCATTATGATTTCAGGCCAGAGATTGGCGGGAGCAGTGTATTCTTAGGAGCTTTATCAGTACAACCATCTTGGGGAGATAGAGTAGTCAGAGCTCAGTTAGAGGATTCTTGGATTCAAACCGCAAGGGGGAGATCTCCAAAGAACCCAAGGATGATTGGACTATTGGAGTAGATGGAGGCCTTCGGATGAAGGGAAGGATCGTTATGCCAAACAATCTACAGCTAAAGAGAGAACTTTTTAACGAGGCTCATCGCAGCAGATATACAGTGTACCCAGGCACGACAAAAATGTACAAGGATCTGAAGAGGTATTTTTGGTGGAGTGATATGCGCAGAGAGATTGCAGATTATGTGGCTATGTGTTATACCTGCCAACAAGTTAAGGCAGAATATCAGAGACCTACAGGAACCCTACAGCCTTTACCCATTCCCAAGTGGAAGTGGGCAGATATTTCCATGGATTTCATAGTAGGATTGCCTAAATCAAAGAAAGAAAATAATTCTATTTGGGTGATAGTAGACAGATTGACAAAGTCAGCGCATTTCTTACTTGTGAGGATAAGTTATACGGCGGACACCTATGCAAGGATTTTTATTCGAGAGATTGTCAGATTACATGGAGTTCCAGAGACAATTGTGTCAGATCGAGGCTCAGTCTTTACATCCTATTTCTAGAGGAGTCTTCAAGATGCATTTGGTAGCCAGTTATTATTTAGCAGTGTATTTCACCCCCAGACAAATGGTCAAACCGAGATGGTGAATCAGGTATTGGAGGATATGTTGAGAGCATGTGTTATAGATTTTTAGGGTAGCTAGGAAGACCACATCCCATTGATTGAATTTGCATAAAATAATAGTTATCAAGCTACCATCGGGATGGCGCCGTACGAAGCATTGTACGGGAGGCCTTGCAGATCGCCTATATGTTGGGCACAGCTAGAGGACAGTCTATTACTTGGCCCGAAGCTAGTCAGGCAGACCACGGAAAAGATTGCATTGATTCAGGAGCGCATCCTTGCTGCACAGAGTCAGCAAAAGAGTTATGCAGATCAGCGGAGACGACCCTTAGAGTTTTAGGTCAGAGACTTAGTTATGTTGAAAGTATCACCGATGAAGGACGTTCAGTGATTCGATAGACGGAGGAAGCTTGCCCCGAGATATGTTGGTCCTTTCAGGGTTATCGAGCTTATTGGAGTTGTTTCTTACTGATTAGACCTTCTAGCGTCGATGTCGAGCATACACAATGTCTTTCATATTTTGATGCTCAAGAAGCATTTGCGTGACGAAGAGCAGCAGAGAGTGATTGATTCACCAGAGATTGAGATCCAAGATGATTTGACTACAGTAGAGATTCCAGTATGCATTCTTGCTAGAGAGAATAAAAAGCTTAGAAACAAGGTCATACCTCTAGTGAAAGTCCAGTGGAACCGGCAAGGAGTCGAAGATATTTCTTGGGAGTGCGAGGAGGATGTACATCGTGACTACTCACACCTGTTTGAACGGGTAAGATGTTGATATTTAAATGTGCTTATATGTGTTGATTGATGTGATTGCATGTGCTATTTAGTCACGTTTACACTTAGCTCTTAATTATTCGGAACATATGGTATATATATGGGGGGTTCCTTGTTTGGATTTTTCGCCTGACGTACTAGTTCCGCCTAATTAGGGGTTAAGTGAGGATGCACATTTTCTAGATTGGTTAAGTTTAAACGTGGTTTATGAATCATATCTAGGGATTAATGGTACGAGATGTGTACCGGAGGGTTTTCTTATCTGGATTATCCTGTCTTAGTGCTTTTCTCATAGTATTAATTCCTAAGATACGACTACGGAATTTCGAGGACGAAATTCTCTTAGGGGGGGGGGTGTGAATGTGAAACCCCAAAAAATTGTGCTATATATATATTATTAATCATGATATATGGATATTTATGTTGATAAATACAGTTAAATGGTATGTAAGTAGTATACCACGTGTTTTGAGTATTAACAAGTTCATTCATGAGGAAGGAAAGAGTCGAAACATGCACAATGGCCAAAATCTTGAGAATCTAGAAATTCTCAGTCCGGTCGACCGCCACGGTCGACCACAGCCAGTCGACCGCCACGGTCGACCGCCACGGCCGACCGCGAGACCAGCAGTTTGAGTTGGTTTCGGATTTCTAAAGCCCATATTCGTTTTCTCTGGTTTATATATCAAACTTTCACGAAATTCTGAGTCTTTCTAAGAACCCTAATAGCCACCAAACCCCCATAAACCCTATTTTGAATTCTTGGAGAAGATTGAAGGCTTTCAAGTTGATTTTCGGGTAATTTTTGGCTTTTGGATTGGAGACTGATTTGGCTTGGCATCCTAAAATATTTTTCTACAAGTTTCAGGCGAGTTGCGAGAAAAATAGTTTTCATGATTCACCATCCCGAACAATCTGTTGAAGATGTAAATAATACTTAAGTAAACCCATTTTTCGTCTTTTTTTTCTTTTTTTCATTCATATGATAGAATATGGGACTTAAATCTTTTCTAAGACTTTTCTAGATAACTATTTATCTATCCATAGATACATAGAAAGTATTATATACCGTTGATCGAATGACTATTCATGATTCTATCTTGAATCAATTCCATACCGGTTAGAAATTTAATTAGAGGAATGTTATGGTAAAACTTGAGTCAAATTAACTTGAAAATAATTGGTTTATAAACAAAGTGGCATCTCGAAAGTGCCGCTAGGAGGTTTCATCATGGAACGTCCAAAAAGCCTGGTCAAATGCGAACATTGCTTTTCCGGGGGTGCCCATATAATATAACGGAAATTGGGAAGCTTCTTTTTCTTATTCTAAAAATATGCCCTAGAACAAGTTATTGAATGGAGTGAGAGGTCCTTTTCTTTCCTACTACTGAACCCGGAAACTGCGTAGATTGCTTTGCTTGCGATTCCCTAAGTAACCAATCCCTGTCATTTCACACGGAAAATGGTACTTTCACCGTTGGCCAGACATACCAGGCATACTAATTCGTTCGCAAAGGCAGACTATCCAAGCATTCATTCCTCTCCTTCTTACTTTTCTTTATTGCCATTGCCTGCTTTACTGCTGCATTCATTCCTCTCCTTCTTACTTTTCTTTATTGCCATTGCCTGCTTTACTGCTTTACGGATAAGGAACTACCGGTCTTGGAAATAGAATAGGAATGAAGCCAATCTCTCTTGTTGATGGTGAATAACCAGTGAATGCGCTAAAGCCCTTATTTGCCCAGAAGCTCTTGGGTAGAAGACTGCTATAGAATCAACTGCTATTGCTATTGAATTTGAAGAAGCTGTTACAGGAAGGATTTACCGAGAAAGAAGATCGGAGAATAGCAAATGGGATCTTATCTGTTGTGAACGTAGGAGCTCTAACCGTTGCCGCTGTTCTTGCTGAGTGAATAGCCGCTGTTGACTTTATTTGCCTATCCACTGTTGATGGTGAATAAGCGGTGCATCGAGATTTGGTAAGTACTCAATTAGGAGCTCATCTTTGCTAATCCTCCTCCTAGTTTTTAAAACATTTTGAATGGATTTTTAACATGTTTATTAGAGCTAAATTAACTAATTTATAAATAAAAGCCAATTCTTTTGTATTATATGTATAAAGACTAGGTCTTTCCATGTGAAAAGGTTTGAGAACGAATTTACAGAAGTATTTAAGATCTGAGATTGATTTAAAACGTTATTTAAAGTGAAGAAAGATATTTTTGTTCCTTGTTTCAAGTTCTTATTCATGAATTAGGGTTTTGAATATAAGATTTATGCAAATAATCATGTTGTACATGTTGAGATTATTTCCAGAAGTATTTATCTATTTTTGACATGTTTTTATGCAAGTTTCATATGTTTAAAACAAGTTTATATTAGATAGAATCGATATGGTCATCGACTGTGCAGAAAATCTGCACAGTCTGGGTTTTCGGCTCATGGTCGACCGCACCCTAGCGACGATCGACCGCGTGCAGGACAAAGGCATGGAAAGGCCTTTCGCGGTCGACCGTCGCAAATTCGCGGTCGACCGCCAAGCTGATTTTGGCCTGTGCTTGTTTTTCTTCGCTATTTTGACTTTCGAGCAAGTCTCTCGACCTTGCACTATTATGATACAATGTTTATGAGCTGTTTATCATCTGAGATGTCAGTAAACACCAGATATGGACACGTACACCGAGACACGTACACGTATGTTTAAAATATGATGTGTCAACATGATAAATAAGAAAATTACACAAGTACTATGTTTCCAAAATAGGGAGATGAAACCTATTTTCGCAGGGTGATTGAGTAAGAGTATTACAAAAGTATCGTCATATTATGTTTCCGGAATAGGAAGATAAAACCTATTTCCGCAGGGCGATTGAGTAAAAATATTACAATAGTATCGTCATTTTATGTTTCCGGGATAGGAAGATAAAACCTATTGTAGCAGAGCGATTGAGTAAGATTATTACAAGAGTATCGCTAATATATATATAAGAGATGCACATTTATGAGTAATATATAGTCTAATTTTGTTTCCACTTGGGACACCTGTAAGTAGGGTGCTTTCTCTGAGATCGTGACTTACACGACATGGCATGTGATTGACTTTTGGTTGGATGAGTTTCTTTTATGTTAGATCCGTCTACCGAGTGTAGATCAAGATGAGATATTTGTTCTACAGGTTTGAGGTTTGGAGTATTACCTTTTTGTTTTGTTGTTTTTCATTCTTAGAGTTGGAATTAGTATTTAGGAAGTCACAATTTGAGACATGGTATATACATGAGGGTTTCTTTGTTTGGATTATTTCGCTCGACGTACTAACTCTCGCATTGTGGATTCCAAAATACTAATCTTCAGTTAGATTTATATGAATGAATCTATACTTATGTACTCTCTATATTTTCTATACACTCCTACCCCTTCCCCTGGGGAGAGGTAGAGATGTTCTCGCTATAGCGCTTTGACGCTCGTTGTTTTCCCCCCTTTCAGGCAGCGAGTCCAGCGCACGGAGAGTCGCAGGTTGATGAGGTTTCTGCATAGATTTCATCTAGCTATTTATTATATAGTAGTTATTTTAGAACTCCACAGTTAGTTGATTTTGTTCAGACTCTAGACTTGTATTTCATTTTGTAGAGGCTGAGAGCCGTAGTGATACTTTATTTGACTCATTGTATTTGAGGTTTATTTCAGACTCAGAGATACTTCTATTCTATTTTAGTTGGGCTCATTGATGATTATTCTCTTATTTGCTCCTGTTGTTCTATTTCTTATATTTGCCTGTCAGAACTTTCACCTATTTGTTGTTCCCACTAGAGAGATAGTTATTGTGATGGTGAAACATGTCGTAGCATGGTGTTTGGTGCTTGGCAGGTTTGACAATCCGGGTTGTGGCTTAGACTGCAGCCTCGCGTGAAACCTGAAGCGTCACAGTTGGTATCAGAGCTCTAGTTCCAATATCCTTAGTATCATTCCTGTGTTATATTGTGGAGTTAGGATAGAGTTTCCTAGGAATCATGTATACAGTCCACTAGGAATTCCTAATATGAGTGAGGACGTATTATATGTACGCGAAAAACTACAAATATTTTTTTATGATGAACTATTTGCTTGAATAATAAAGCATGCTATGAGTAATATGTGATACGATTTACTTATTGGTATATGTTATATCTTTTCCTGCTAGAGATTCTATTTACTGCGTAATAAGCTCTACTTCTATATTATAGATGTCAGGAAGAGGACGTGGATGCCGAGGTACTCGTGCTTAGGGAGCTGAGCAAGTTGATAGAGAGCTCGAGCCACAGCAGGCTCCACAGTACTTAGTGGATCTCATAGCACCGTTAGCAGCTCGTCTGGCAGCTATTGAGGAGCAGTTAGCATATTAGGGTCGATGGGGAACACCCATTTAGGATGAGATACTAGAGGAGATACCGGTAGTCACACCGCCACTTTTGATTGCTGAACGGGAGGCTTGGCTTCGCCTGGTAGAGAGGTACCAGAAGTTGAAGGCTCCAGAGTTCCATGGTTCGACGGATTCTATTGCAGCGCACAAGTGGAAGGACGATGTGAGCAACATTTTGGACATGCTTAATGTAGATATTGTGCAGAAGCAGAGGGTAGCAGCTTTCAGCCTCAAGGGCGATGCAGGAGGATAGTATCGGCTTCGTTTTACCCTAGAACAGAGGATGACGGCCTCGAGGGAGACTTTTGTGTATTTTTCAAGGAGCAGTATGTTTCGGCTATAGCGAAAGCCGGAAAGGAGTTAGAGTTAGCTCGATTAGAGCAGGGGGACATGTCAGTGGCGGATTTTGAGAGCAAGTTCATGTCACTACTTAGATTCACAAGCATGTGGCACACCGAGGAGAGGCAGGCCCAAATGTTCATAATGGGACTTCGTCAAGGATTACGTCGATATCTAGTATCTCGGAGATTCTGTTCAGTGCGAGAGGTGGCAGATACTGCCATAACCCAGGAGTCAGACACAGCTATATTTATCAAGGGCAAAGATGGACATTCTAAGTCATGATAGTCCGGAGATAAGGGTAAGGGTAAGAGACCTTTCACAATCTCAGGAGGACCCCAACATCATAATAAGTTTCCACATCAGTAGGGCCACCATAAGAAGGGCAATCAGCAGGATCAGAGGGCGCAACAGCAACGCCGATTTCATGGAGCTTGTTTCAATTGCAACAGGCCCGGACACAGAGCAACAGAGTGCCGCAGCACACCCGCAGCAGGCCAGCAGGGCAGGAATCAGCAGCAGCAGCAGAATCGCACTCAGGGACGCGACCAAGGTCAGCAGTTGAGGATTGAGGCACCTCCAGTAGTCCCGAGGATTGAAGGATATGTTCGAGCGATTCAGGAGACCCAGCAGGGATAGATAGTCCCATATGTTCTAGGTGATGCAGCGCAACCAACTGGTAGAGTGTATACAGTTGTTCCTCGCGATCATGGCATGAGCGGGATGGGGGTGGAAGGCACTTTCCTTGTGAATTCATTTCTAGTACGTATTCTTTTTGACTCTGGCGCTTCGTATGCTTTTATCTCCTACGATTTTTCGGTTAGTCTCCAGCTTGTGGCGCAACCATTAGATTTTCCTTTATCTGTATCTACTCCTTTAGGGAGACGTCTCTTTTAGAGAGTGTTTGTAGGAGATGTATCGTCAGTTTGGACGATTCTGAGTTCGTGATAGACTTGATCGTGTTGCGTATGTCTGAGTTCGATGTCATCCTTGGTATGGATTGGTTATCTTCCTACCATGTGAGTATCGACTATTTTGCGAAGACAGTCTGTTTGAGAGCTTTTGATGGATCTGAGTTAGTGGTAGCGACCTCCAGAGGCAACCAGTTTGCGGAGTCATATCTGGCATACGTCGAGGAGGTGATGTTACGGGATCGGGGCGCAGATTTGAGTGAGATGCAAGTAGTCTCAGAGTTCCAGGATGTCTTTCAGGACATACCAAGATTACCTCTAGTGAGAGAGGTCGAGTTCTGCATAGAGTTACAGCCACGCGCCATGTCGATTTCCCGAGCTTCTTACCATATAGCGCTTGCTGAGATGAGGGAGCTACAGATCCAGCTAGATGAGTTGTTGTCTCAGGGATTCATTCGACAGAGTCATTCTTCATGGGGAGCACCGGTCCTCTTTGTGAAGAAGAAGGACGGGAGTATGCGATTATGCATTGATTATCACGACGGTCCTCTTTGTGAAGAAGAAGGACGGGAGTATGCGATTATGCATTGATTATCACGAGTTGAACAAGGCCACTATCCAAAACAGGTACCCATTACTGAGGATCGATGACTTGTTCAACCAGTTGTAGGGAGCTCAGTATTTTTTTGAAGATAGATCTTTGTTCCGGTTATCATCAGTTGCGGGTTCGGGAGATAGATATTCCCAAGACCGCCTTCTTGACTCGATATGGGTCATTCGAGTTTCTTGTCATGCCATTTGGGCTGACCAATGCACCTACAGTATTCATAGATTTGATGAATCGGGTTTTCCGTCCATACTTGGACTAGTTCGTGATAGTTTTCATCGACGATATTCTCATCTATTAGAGATCGGAGGCCGAGCACGAGCAGCACTTGATGTTGGCATTACAGACTTTGTGGAACCACCATTTGTATGCCAAATTTAGCAAATGTGAATTCCGGTTATCGGAAGTTAGATTTTTGGGCCATGTCATCAGCCAGGAGGGCATTGCAGTTGATCCGGCTAAAGTAGAGGCCGTACTTGATTGGGAACCGACGAAGACAGTTACCGAGATTCATAGCTTCTTATGTCTGGCGGTCTATTACAGGAAATTTATTCAGGATTTTTTGAAGATCGTGATGCCGCTTACATGCCTTACTAAGAATGGTGTATAGTTTATTTGGGCCACAGGATGCCAAGAGGCCTTTGAGACATTGAAGACTAAGTTGACTTCAGCTCCAGTATTGATTATTCACAGCAGTGATAAGACTTTTGTTGTCTATACGGATGCATCCTTATCGGGTCTTGGCGGTGTATTGATGCAGACCCAGAGAGTCGTAGCCTATATTTCGAGACAGTTGAGGACTCATGAGCAGAATTATCCCACGCACGATTTGGAGCTAGCAGCAGCGGTCTTTGCACTGAAGGCGTGGAGGCATTATTTGTACGGAGTGCAGTTTGAGTTATTCACAGATCACCAGAGTATGAAGTACTTCTTCTCATAGAAAGAACTCAACCAGAGGTAACGGCGATGGGTAGAGTTTATTAAGGATTATGAGTTCGCTATACAGTATCATCCGGGAAAGGCGAACGTGGTAGCAGACGCGTTGAGCAGGAAGCGTCGGCGGGCTAGCAGCTTTGAGGTGTTCACTATACCGGGATCTTTATACCATCAGTCATTATGATTTCAGGCCAGAGATTGACGGGAGCAGTGTATTCTTAGGAGCTTTATCTGTACAACCGTCTTGGGGAGATAGAGTAGTCGGAGCTCAGTTAGAGGATTCTTGGATTCAAAACCGCAAGGGGGAGATCTCCAAAGAACCCAAGGATGATTGGACTATTGGAGTAGATGGAGGCCTTCGGATGAAGAGCAGGATTGTTGTGCCAAGTAATCTACAGCTGAAGAGGGAACTTTTTGACGAGGCTCATCGCAGCAGATATACAGTGCACCAAGGCACGATGAAAATGTACAAGGATCTGAAGAGGTATTTTTGGTGGAGTGGTATGCGCAGAGAGATTGCAGATTATGTGGCTAAGTGTTATACCTGCCAACAAGTTAAGGCAGAATATCAGAGAGCTGTAGGAACCCTACAGTCTTTACTCATTCCCAAGTGGAAGTGGACAGATATTTCCATAGATTTTTTAGTAGGGTTGCCTAAATCAAAGAAAGAAAATGATTCTATTTGGGTGATAGTTGACAGATTGACAAAGTCGGCGCATTTCTTTCCTGTGAGGACGACTTATATGGCGGACACCTATGCGAGGATTTTTATTCGAGAGATTGTCAGATTACATGGAGTTCCGGAGACGATTGTGTCAGATCGAGGCTCAGTCATTACATCCCATTTCTGGAGGAGTTTTCAAGATGCATTTGGCAACCAGTTATTATTTAGCAGTGTATTTCACCCCCAGACAGATGGTCAGACCGAGAGGGTGAATCAGGTATTAGAGGATATGCTGAGAGCAAGTGTTATAGATTTTCATGGTAGCTGGGAGGACCACATCTCATTGATTGAATTTGCATATAATAATAGTTATCAAGCTACCATCGGGATGGCGCCGTACGAAGCCTTATACGGGAGACCTTGCAGATCGCCTATATGTTGGGTACGGCTAGAGGACAGTCTATTACTTGGCCCGGAGCTAGTCAGACAGACCACGGAAAAGGTTGAATTGATTCAGGAGTGCATCCTTGCTGCACAGAGTCGGCAAAAGAGTTATACAGATCAGCGGAGATGACCCTTAGAGTTTTAAGTCGGAGACTTAGTTATATTGAAAGTATCACCGATGAAGGGCGTTCAGCGATTCGGTAGACGTGGGAAGCCTATCCCGAGATATGTTGGTCCCTTCAGGGTTATCGAGCGCATTGGAGTTATTTCTTACAGATTAGACCTTCCTGCATCGAAGTCGAGCATACATGATGTCTTTCATATTTCGATGCTCAAGAAGCATTTGCATGACGAAGAGCAACAAAGAGTGATTGATTCACCAGAGATTAAGATCCAAGATGATTTAACTACAGTGGAGATTCCAGTATGCATTCTTGCTAGAGAGAATAAAAAGCTTAGAAACAAGGTCATACCTCTAGTGAAAGTCTAGTGGAACCAGCAAGGAGCCGAAGATATTTTTTGGGAGCGCGAGGAGGATGTACGTCACGACTACTCACACGTATTTGAATAGGTAAGATGTTGATATTTAAATGTGCTTATATGCATTGATTGATGTGATTGCATGTGCTGTTTAGTCACATTTATACTTAGCGCTAGAATGAGTCATTCAACACTTAGCTCTTAATTATTCAGAACATATGGTATATATATGGGGGGTTCCTTGTTTGGATTTTTCGCCCGACGTACTAGTTCCGCCTAATTAGGGGTTAAGTGAGGATGCACATATTCTAGATTGGTTAAGTTTAAACGTGGCTTATGATTCATATCTAGGGATTAATGGTATGAGATGTTTACGGAAGGTTATCCTTAGCCTGTATATCCATCTTAAGTGAGACTTTCACATAGTATAATTCTAAGTAAAACCATGGAGGAAATTATCAAAAGGACGAAATTCTTTAAGGGGGGGAGAGGGAGGTGAATATACCCGGAATTGTGAATTATATAATATAATATATAGATATATATAATAAAGGTACTAGTATCAATATATATATAATAGTAAGATATATATATATAAGTATAAATATAGTATATGAGGAAGTATATATATATATATATAATAGTATAGATATATATAGTATATATATATATACATATAGTATATCCATATATAACATATAGTAACATATATATAATATATATATATACTAATAGTATGTATACATATATAGTATATATATATAATGTAGTACAAGCATAGTTTATAAGTATATAGTATAACAATATGTATATACATATATGTATACATTATATATATACATAATGTATAGGGCATATACATATATATAAGTATATAAAATAATTACTTATAAATATTATAATAATTATACAATTAAAAAGTATAAAGTAATAATATATAATAAGTAATATAATATATAGATTATAATAGTATATTATAATAAATAATATATATATAAAGTATAATATATATATTATACAATAGTAAGATATATACATATATAAAACTATTATGTATATGATGTATATATATATATATAGTATATATATATATATATATATATATATATATATATAATCAATATATATTAAAGTATATATTATATATATATAATATATATATATAAATATATATATATATATATATATAATAATAATATAATATATAATTATAGTACATATATATTAATAAGTAATGGTATCATAATATATAGTATGCATATGATTATACATATATATATATATATATAACATATAATGTATAACATTAATTACAATAATATAATATAGTGTATATATATATATGTACATATATGTATAGCATATATGTATAATATATATAAGTGTACTATATGTATACTATATAGATATACTAATATAGTATATAATATTGATCATGATATATGGATATTTATTTTGATAAATACAGTTAAATGGTATGTAAGTAGTATACCACGTGTTTTGAGTATAAACAAGTTCATTCGTGAGGAAGGAAAGAGTCGAAACAAGCACAATGGCCAAAATCATGAGAATCTTGAAATTCTTAGTCCGGTCGACCGCCATGGTCGACCGCCACGGTCGACCGCGAGACCTACAGAGAGTTTTCTCCTATTTTGAGTTAGTT
The DNA here is from genome assembly GCF_001876935.1 of Asparagus officinalis. Taxonomy (NCBI): domain Eukaryota; kingdom Viridiplantae; phylum Streptophyta; class Magnoliopsida; order Asparagales; family Asparagaceae; genus Asparagus; species Asparagus officinalis. The sequence goes on along the minus strand of NC_033799.1, from coordinate 37,820,096 downwards.
TCGGATTCTAAAGCCCATATTCGTTTTCTCTGGTTTATATATCAAACTTTCAAGAAATTCTCTGTCTTTCTAAGAACCCTAACAGCCACCAAACCCCCATAAAACCTATTTTGAATTCTTGGAGAAGATTGAATGCTTTCAAGTGGATTTTCGGGTGATTTTTGGCTTTTGGATTAGAGATCTGCTTTGGCTTGGCATCCTAAAACGATTTTCTACAAGTTTCGGGCGAGTTCATCTCTGCTAATCCTCAACCTAGTTTTTAAAATGTTTTAATGGATTTTTAACATGTTTATTAGAGCCAAATTGACTAGTTTATGAATAAAAGCCAATTCTTTTGTATTATATGTATAAAGACTAGGTCTTTCCATGTGAAAAGGTTTGAGAATGAATTTACAGAAGTATTTAAGATTTGAGATTGATTTAAAACATTGTTTAAAGTGAAGAAAGATATTTTTGTTCCTTGTTTCAAGTTCTTATGCATGAATTAGGGTTTTGAATATAAGATTTATGCAAATAATCATGATGTACATGTTGAGATTGTTTCCAGAAGTATTTACCTGTTTTTGACATGTTTTTATGCAAGTTTCATATGTTTAAAACAAGTTTATACACATAGAATCGATATGGTCATCGACTGTGCAGATTTTTTGTACAGTCTGGGTTTTCAGCTCACGGTCGACCGCGCCCTAGCGGCAGTCGACCGTGTGTAGGACAGAGGCCTGGAAAGGCCCTGGAACCCATCGCGGTCGACCGTCGCAAATTCGCGGTCGACCGCCAAGCTGCATTTTGGCCTGTGCATGTTTTTCTTTGCTGTTTTGACTTTTGAGCGAGTCTCTCAACCTTGCACTGTTATGATACAATATTATGAGCTGTTTATCATCTGAGATGTCAGTAAACACCAGATATGGACACGTACACTGAGACATGTACACGTATGTTTAAAATATGATGGGTCAACATGAAAAATAAGAAAATTACACAAGTATTATGTTTCCGGAATAGGGAAATGAAACCTATTTCTGCAGGACGATTGAGTAAGAGTATTACAAAAGTATCGTCATATTATATTTCCGGAATAGGAAGATGAAAACTATTTTCGCAGGACGATTGAGTAAGAATATTATAAAAGTATCGTCATTTTATGTTTCCGGGATAGGGAGATAAAACCTATTGTCGCAGAGCGATTGAGTAAGATTATTACAAGAGTATCACTAATATATATATAAGAGATGCACACTTATGAGTAATATATAGTCTAATTTTGTTTCCACTTGGGACACCCGTAAGTAGGGTGCTTTCTCTGAGACCTTACATGACATGGCATGTGATTGACTTTTGGTTGGATGAGTTTCTTTTATGTTAGATTCGTCTACCGAGTGTAGATCAGGATGAAATATTTGTTCTACAGGTTTGAGGTTTGGAGTATTACCTTTTTGTTTTGTTGTTTTTCATTCATAGAGTTAGAATTAGTATTTAGGGAGTCACAATTTAAGACATGGTATATACATAAGGGTTTCCTTGTTTGGATTATTTTGTTCGACGTACTAACCCTCGCGTTGTGGATTCCTAAATACTAATCTCCAGTTAGATTTATATGAATGAATCTATACTTATGTACTCCCTATATTTTCTATACTCTCCTACCCCTTCCCCTAGGGAGAGGTGGAGATGTTCTCGCTATAGCGCTTTGACTCTCGTTGTTTTCCACCCTTTCAGGCAGCGAATTCAGCACACGGAGAGTCGCAGGTTGATGAGGTTTCTGCATAGATTTCATCTAGCTATTTATTATATAGTAGTTATTTCAGAACACCACAGTTAGTTTATTTTGTTCAGACTCTAGACTTGTATTTCATTTTGTAGAGGCTTAGAGCCGTAGTGATACTTTATTTGACTCATTGTATTTGAGGTTTATTTCAGACTCACAGATACTTCTATTCTATTTTAGTTGGGCTCATTGATGATTATTCTCTTATTTGCTCCCGTTGTTCTATTTCTTATATTTGTCTGTCAGTACTTTCAGCTATTTGTTGTTCCCACTAGAGAGATAGTTTTTGTGATGGTGAAACATGTCGTAGCATGGTGTTTGGTGCTTGTCAGGTGTGACAATCCGAGTTTCGCCTTGGACTGCATCCTCGTGTGAAACCTGGGACGTCACACGGCTAAGCTTTGAGAAAGTAATGAGCATTTTCCTTTCTCTCTTTTTAGTAAAAGGTTAATGGGTTCACAATTGGCTGGTCCAAATGAATTTTCCAACTAAAGAAAATGTCTCCTCGTGTAATTTTACACACCCATGTGAAAATTTCCGACTAATGCAGTAAGAGAATTTTATCATAAAATATTAAAGTTAAAGGAATTTTTTTAATAATCCTTAAGATCTTTAAAAAAAAAATTTTGGGGTGGGGGGTTCTAGTATGCAAAAACCTATAGGTTCGTATTCATCCAAAGTTAATGTATTTCCTAATATTTAGCCTACTAGAGCGAGAAATGTAACAAAGGAATAGAGCGAAGAAATATATATAGCACAGGCAGCATAAAATGATAGGCAAACCAAAAAGCAAATAATAAAACAAGAGATACCCAAATACTTGGAGTTGCGTGAGCCTGGAGGCTGCTTGTAAAACCATAAAAACGGGAAAGGAAAAATATTCCCTACTTAGTTCGAGTAAAAAAAAATCTAGCGAAAGTGAGAAAAAAAATTTGAGGAGAAGGAGGAACTGCTAAAGATACAAACATATTAATCTAATTTCCTTTTATTTTGGTAGTAATACTATTTGATGTATACATATGCTGATGGAGGTGTTTGTGATGATAAAATGTTAAGGAGTCTTTACTTTTGTAAATATTGACAAGTAACCCCGCGTGACGCACACGGGCAAAAAAATAAAAATTTACACTATATTTAAACAAAGGGAAATGAAACTGTTAGAAATGATTAGACGCAATAAGAAACAGTCTTGATAATATGTAGTATACATTACCTAGTTAGAAAGCTACAGTGATCACTAAGTTCATAGTTCAAGCCTTTTGAGCAAATTTATAATGTAATATGTATGGAATTTATAAAGTGTTCAAATATAATTATCATCTTTTGGTGCAAAGTGGGCAAGCATTAAGAAAGTAATAATCTTGTTGCTTTCTCTTTGTTGAGCAAAAGTTTAATGGTTCAAAATTTGGAAAGGCTAATTATCAGAAAACCCCTTAACTTTGGACCATTGTCAAATAACCCCCCTGGTTCAAAATTTGGAAAGGCTAATTATCAGAAAACCCCTTAACTTTGGACCATTGTCAAATAACCCCCCTACCATTAGATGATTATTAGATAAAACCCATGTCAAATAACCCCCCTACCATTAGATGATTATTAGATAAAACCCACTACCTTCTAAAATATCAAGAAACCCCTTAAATCTAGGGATAATTAGTTATAAAACACACTTTACGTTAAAATTTTATAGTAAAAGCTTCAACAATGCAAATTTTCACACGGGTGGGTAAAATTATGTAGATAGATAGTTTCTCTGGTGAAAATTAGGGTTCGAACTTTTAGGGAGGGTTTTCTAATAAAGTCTTTGAAAGTTAAAGAGGTTTTCTGATAACCCCAAAGAAATAAGAAAAAAATCATGGAATCAAAACTCAGAGTTTAGAATTATTGTCAGTTCAATGTAATTCAAAATCTTTGTTATCGGATAGATTCACATACTCCAAGTCCTTCTTATCATGAGAAAAATGCGAGGGCATAGTAAGACAATTTTTCTTACAAACCCTAAAGCTAAAGGAAGTTTTTGATAGAAAGTATCCAAAGTTGAGAGAGTTTTCTCATATTTACACTTTTTTGAAATTAAATAGTATTTAAGTATTGTTTGGCTAAATATTAAAGATGTAAGAGATTAATACAAAAAAAAGCTCAATAAAGCCAGCACGTTACTGTTATACTTGAGCTCGTGAATGTCATTTTCATTTTTTGCGGGCAACAGTCAAGCGGCTAAGCTTTGAGAAAGTAATAAGTCTGTTCCTTTCTCACATTTTAGTAAAAGGTTAATGGGTTCACAATTGGCTGGTTCAAATAAATTTTCCAACTAAAGAAAATGTCTCCTCGTGCAATTTTACACACCCATGTGAAAATTTTCGACTAATGCAGTTAGAGAATTTTATCGTAAAATCTTGAAGTTGAAGGAATTTTTTTAATAATCCTTAAGATCTTTTTAAAAAAAAATTGGGGTGGGGGGTTCTAATATGCAAAAACCTATAGGTTCATATTCATCCAAAGTTAATGTATTTCCTAATGATTAGCCTACTAGAGCGAGAAATGTAACAAAGGAATAGAGCAAAGAAATATATATAGCACAGGCAACATAAAATGATAGGCAAACCAAAAAAAAAAAATAATAAAACAAGAGATACCCAAACACTTGGAGCTGGGTGAGCCTGGAGGCTGCTTGCAAAACCATAAACAAGGGAAAGGAAAAATATTCCCTGCTTAGTTCGAGTAAAAGAAATCTAGCGAAAGTGAGAAAAAAAATTCGAGCCTCTGTCCTAGACTATCTGACATCCCTTAACTTCGTCCCCTCCTCCTCTGTAGACTGCTCAGATCGCCCCTCTTGGTTGATATCAGCTTCCAAATCCTTCTCTGTCAATTCACTTCGTCATACTTTAGCTGATGGTGGGATGAGATCCAAGCACCTCCTTATCATATGGAATAAAATTCTGCCCAGTAAAGTTCAGATTTTCTTCTGGCTCCTCAGCTCTCTTAGACTGAAGACCAAAGATAGGCTTGCCTCTCAAGGATGGCTTGCAGACTCGTGTTGCAACTATTGTTCGGAGCAAGAATCTCATGACCACCTCTTCTCTTCTTGCCACCAAACTCAATTCATCTGGTCCCCCTTTCTGCTTAAATTAGGCATCGCCTCCCTACCGACTAGCATCGACTAGTGCCTTGCACTATGCTCTGATCCTTCCATCCAAGACTCTCTCCGCCTTTTATGGGGTGTCTGCTTCCCTTCAATCAGTTGGGTCCTGTGGCAAGAGCACAACAACCTCATCTTCTCCAACATCTCGTCTACTCCTCTTAGCATTATCAAGAAGTCTGTTAACTTCATTCTCTTTTGGGCAGGGGCCTCCACCTCCAAGAAATCTATCAAGATTAAGAAGCTTATTCAAGACGTTGGTCTTCCTGATATCCTAGAATCGAGTGAGGACAGCAATCAGATGCCATGACCCGCAGATGTCTTCATGCAGATTTTCCAGCATCCTTTGGACAGCCATGGTTTCCTTTTGGGCTGCAGTTAGCATCTTTGTTTTTTCTTGAGTTTTTAGAGTTCTTAGCTTTGTAATTTTGATACTCTCTGTAGTTTCTCTTTAAGACATCTACTACAGATTTAGTCCTATTCTCCAGCTCGGAGACGTTGCCTTAATCTGCAGTAGATATCTTCTTTTGTATGTTCTTCTAACTTTGATCAGCGGTTATACAATGATAGGGAAATCCCTATTTTCACTCAAAAAAAAAGAAAAAAAAATTCGAGGAGAAGGTGGAACTGCTAAAGATACAAACAGATTAATCTAATTTCTTTTTATTTTGGTAATAATACTATTTCATGTATACATATGCTGAAGAAGATGTTTGTGATGATAAAATGTTAAAGAGTCTTTACATTTATAAATACTAGCAAGTAACCCCGCATGACGCGCGCGGGCAAAAAAATAAAAATTTACACTATATTTAAACAAAGGCAAAGGAAATCGTTAGAAATGATTAGACGTAATGCAAAAGGACACAAGAAGAAACAGTCTTGATAATATGTAGTATACATTACCTAGTTAGAAAGCTACAATGATCACTAAGTTCATAGTTCAAGCCTTTTGAGCAAATTTATAATGTAATATGTATGGAATTTATAAAGTGTTCAAATATAATTATCATCTTGTGGTGTAAATTGGGAAAGCATTAAGAAAGAATAAGCTTGCTGCTTTCTCTTTTTTGAGCAAAAGGTTAACGGTTCAAAATTTGGAAAGGCTAATTATCAGAAAACCCCTTAACTTTGGACCATTGTCAAATAACCCCCCTACCATTAGATGATTATTAGATAAAACCCCCTACCTTCTAAAATATCAAGAAACCCCTTAAATCTAGGGATCATTAGTTATAAAACACACTTTAACATTAGTATTTTATAGAAAAAGCTTCAACAATGCAAATTTTCACACGAGTGGGTAAAATTATGTAGATAGATAGTTTCTCCAGTGAAAATTGTGGTTCAAACTTTTAGGGAGGGTTTTCTAATAAAGTCTTTGAAAGTTAAAGGGGTTTTCTGATAACCCCTAAGAAATAGGAAAAAAATCATGGAATCAAAAACTGAGATTTTAGAATTATTGTCAGTTCAATGTAATTCAAAATCTTTGTTATCAGATAGATTCACATACTCCAAGTCCTTCTTATCATGAGAAAAATCCAACACTAAATGAAAACATCCTCTATGGCCAAACTTGAGAATTATGGAGAGGGCATAGTTAAGACAATTTTTCTTAAAAACCCTAAAGCTAAGGGAAGTTTTTGATAAAATGTTCTAGGCTGAAAATCATCCAAAGTTGAGAGAGTTTTCTCATATTTACACTTTTTTGAAATTAAATAGTATTTAAATCCAAAGTTGAGAGAGTTTTCTCATATTTACACTTTTTTGAAATTAAATAGTATTTAAGTATTGTTTGGCTAAATATTAAAGATGTAAGTCTCATATTTACACTTTTTTGAAATTAAATAGTATTTAAGTATTGTTTGGCTAAATATTAAAGATGTAACAGATTAATACAGAAAAAGCTCAATAAAGCCAGCACATTACTGTTATACTTGAGCTCGTGAATGTCATTTTTATTTTTTGCGGGCAACAGTCAAGCGGCTAAGCTTTGAGAAAGTAATGAGCATGTTTCTTTCTCTCATTTTAGTAAAAGGTTAATGGGTTCACAATTGGCTGGTCCAAATGAATTTTCCAACTAAAGAAAATGTCTCCTCGTGCAATTTTACACACCCATGTGAAAATTTTTGAATAATGCAGTTAGAGAATTTTATCGTAAAATCTTAAAGTTAAAAGAATTTTTTTAATAATCCCTAAGATCTTTTAAAAAAAAAATTTGGGGTGGGGGGTTCTAATATGCAAACACCTATAGGTTCATATTCATCCAAAGTTAGTGTATTTCCTAATATTTAGCCTACTAGAGCGAGAAATGTAACAAAGGAATAGAGCGAAGAAATATATATTGCACAGGCAGCATAAAATGATAGGCAAACCAAAAAACAAATAATAAAACAAGAGTACCCAAACACTTGGAGCTGGGTGAGCCTAGAGGCTGCTTGCAAAACCATAAAAAAGGGAAAGGAAAAATATTCCCAGCTTAGTTCGAGAAAAAAAAATCTAATGAAAGTGAGAAATTTTTTTTTGAGAAGGTGGAACTGCTAAAGATACAAACAGATTAATCTAATTTCTTTTTATTTTGGTAGTAATACTATTTCATGTATGCATATGCTGATGGAGGTGTTTGTGATGATAAAATGTTAAAGAGTCTTTACTTTTGTAAATACTAGCAAGTACCCCACGTGACGCGCGCGGGCAAAAAAAATAAAAATTTACTCTATATTTAAACAAAGGGAAATGAAACTGTTAGAAATGATTAGACTTAATGCAAAAGGACACAATAAGAAACAGTGTTGATAATATGTAGTATACATTACCTAGTTAGAAAGCTACAGTGATCACTAAGTTCATAGTTCAAGCCTTTTGAGCAAATTTATAATGTACTATGTATGGAATTTATAAAGTGTTCAAATATAATTATCATCTTGTGGTGTAAAGTGGGCAAGCATTGAGTAAGTAATAAGCTTGTTGCTTTCTCTTTGTTGAGCAAAAGGTTAACGGTTCAAAATTTGGAAAGGCTAATTATCAGAAAACCCCTTAACTTTGGACCATTGTCAAATAACCCCCCTACCATTAGATGATTATTAGATAAAACCCACTACCTTCTAAAATATCAAGAAAACCCTTAAATCTAGGGATCATTAGTTATAAAACACACTTTAACATTAGTATTTTATAGAAAAAGCTTCAACAATGCAAATTTTCACACGGGTGGGTAAACTTATGTAGATAGATAGCTTCTCCAGTGAAATTTGGGGTTCGAACTTTTAGGGAGGGTTTTCTAATAAAGTCTTTGAAAGTTAAAGGGGTTTTCCGATAACCCCTAAGAAATAGGAAAAAATCATGGAATCAAAAACTCAGAGTTTAGAATTATTGTCAGTTCAATGTAATTCAAAATCTTTGTTATCAGATAGATTCACATACTCCAAGTCCTTCTTATCATGAGAAAAATGCAACACAAAATGAAAACATCCTCTATGGCCAAACTTGAGAATTATGGAGAGGGCATAGTTAAAACAATTTTTCTTACAAACCCTAAAGCTAAGGGAAGTTTTTGATAGAAAGTATCCAAAGTTGAGAGAGTTTTCTCATATTTACACTTTTTGAAATTAAATAGTATTTAAGTATTGTTTGGCTAAATATTAAAGATGTAAGAGATTAATACCGAAAAATCTCAATAAAGCCAACACGTTACTGTTATACTTGAGCTCATGAATGTCATTTTCATTTTTTGCGGGCAACAGTCAAGCGGCTAAGCTTTGAGAAAGTAATGAGCATGTTCCTTTCTCTCATTTTAGTAAAAGGTTAATGGGTTCACAATTGGCTGGTCCAAAAGAATTTTCCAACTAAAGAAAATGTCTCCTCGTGCAATTTTACACGCCCATGTAAAATTTTTTGACTAATGCAGTTAGAGAATTTTATCGTAAAATCTTAACAATAAGGGAATTTTTTAAATAATCCTTAAGATCTTTAAAAAAAATTTGGGATGGGGGGTTCTTATATACAAAAACCTATAGGGTCATATTTATCCAAAGTTAATGTATTTCCTAATGATTAGCCTACTAGAGCGAGAAATGTAACAAAGGAATAGAGCGAAGAAATATGTATAGCACAGGCAACATAAAATGATAGGCAAACCAAAAAACAAATAGTAAAACAAGAGATACCCAAACACTTGGAGCTGCGTGAGCCTGGAGGCTGCTTGCAAAACCATAAAAAAAGGGAAAGGAAAAATATTCCCTGCTTAGTTCGAGTAAAAAAATTCAAGCGAAAGTGAGAAAACAATTTCGAGGAGAAGGTGAGACTGCTAAAGATACAAACAGATTAATCTAATTTCCTTTTATTTTGGTAGTAATACTATTTCATGTATACATATGCTGATGGAGGTGTTTGTGATGATAAAATGTTAAAGAGTCTTTACTTTTGTAAATACTAGCAAGTAACCCCGCGTGACCCGTGCGGGCAAAAAAATAAAAATTTACACTATATTTAAACAAAGGCAAAGGAAACTGTTAGAAATGATTAGACGTAATGCAAAAGGACACAAGAAGAAACAGTCTTGATAATATGTAGTATACATTACCTAGTTAGAAAGCTACAGTGATCACTAAGTTCATCAGTCAAGCCTTTTGAGCAAATTTATAATGTAATGTGTATGGAATTTGTAAAGTGTTCAAATATAATTATCATCTTGTGGTGTAAAGTGGGCAAGCATTGAGAAAGTAGTGTAAAGTGGGCAAGCATTGAGAAAGTAATAAGCTTGTTGCTTTCTCTTTGTTGAGCAAAAGGTTAACGAAGTAATAAGCTTGTTGCTTTCTCTTTGTTGAGCAAAAGGTTAACGGTTCAAAATTTGGAAAGGCTAATTATCAGAAAACCCCTTAACTTTCTCTTTGTTGAGCAAAAGGTTAACGGTTCAAAATTTGGAAAGGCTAATTATCAGAAAACCCCTTATCTTTGGACCATTGTCAAGTAACCCCCCTACCATTAGATGATTATTAGATAAAACCCACTACCTTCTAAAATATCAAGAAACCCCTTAAATCTAGGGATCATTAATTATAAAACACACTTTAACTTTATAGTATTTTATAGAAAAAACTTCAACAATGCAAATTTTCACACGGGTGGGTAAAATTATGTAGATAGATAGTTTCTCCAGTGAAAATTGTGGTTCGAACTTTTAGGGAGGGTTTTCTAATTGTCTTTGAAAGTTAAAGTGGTTTTCTGATAACCCCTAAGAAATAGGAAAAAAAATCATGGAATCAAAAACTCAGAGTTTAGAATTATTGTCAGTTCAATGTAATTCAAAATCTTTGTTATCGGATAGATTCACATACTCCAAGTCCTTCTTATCATGAGAAAAATGCAACACTAAATGGAAACATCCTCTATGACCAAACTTGAGAATTATGGAGAGGGCATAGTTAAGACAATTTTTCTTACAAACCCTAAAGCTAAGGGAAGTTTTTGATAGAAAGTTATGAGCTGAAAATCTTCCAAAGTTGAGAGAGTTTTCTCATATTTACACTTTTTGAAATTAAATAGTATTTAAGTATTATTTGGCTAAATATTAAAGATGTAAGAGATTAATACAGTGAATGTCATACTTGAGCTCGTGAATGTCATTTTCATTTTTGGCAGGAGCTTGGAGAAAGTAATGAGCATGTTCCTTTCTCTCTTTTTAGTAAAATCGTGGTCGGCGGTCCCTATTCGCCCCTTCGCCCTTCGCTTTCCTACCCTCCATCCCGAACATGCTATAAACCCCCCGCGACTACCTCGCCCCCCAATCCCTCCGCTCCTCCCTCCGCGACCTCCCTGGCTCCTCCTGGGACTTGGCCAGCGTCCCTTGCTCCTCGTTCTCCGGTGTCCTCTGCTCCGGAG
>NC_033799.1:37804169-37809302 GCF_001876935.1 Asparagus officinalis | reverse complement strand
GCTCCCCGGCCTCAGATTCCTCGCCCTCTCCGGCAACTTCCTCTCGGGCCGTATCCCGCCGTCAATTTCTTCCCTCCGCCGGCTACAAACGCTTGATCTCAGCTGCAACCTCATATCTTGCCCCATCCCAAAAATCCCCAGTTCGGTCGTCAATCTCATACTAGTTGTAAATGAAAAACCTAATTCATTATGAGATCTCTTGGGCTTTATATAGGCCCCTTACACAACTTACAAATAAGTCCTAATAAATACTAATATGTCAACACTCCTCCTCAAGATGGGCGAAAGATATCTACTAAGCCCATCTTGTCACATCCTCTAATCATATCTACTGAGCTAAGTCCTTTAGTCAGACAATCTGCTGCCTGGTCCTTAGTCGAAACATGACTTAGCTCAAGTAGTCCACTATCCAACTTCTCTTTGATGAAGAACCTATCGATCTCGATGTGTTTGGTTCTATCATGCTGCACTGGGTTGTTAGTGATACTGATGGCTGACTTGTTGTCACACCACAACTTCATCTTAGCTCCTTGATCCAGCTTCAGGTCCACCAGCATACTCTTCAACCATAGCAACTCAGCAACTCCTAAGGCCATAGCTCTATACTCTGCCTCAGCTGTCGATCTCGCCACCACCGACTGCTTCTTGCTCTTCCACGAGACTAAGCTGCCTCCTATGAAGATGCAGTATCCTGAGGTGGACCTCATGTCATCAGCACAGCTAGCCCAATCCGAGTCACAATAGCCCTCAATGCTCATGTGTTCATTCTTCCTGAAGATTAGCCCTTTTCCGGGGGCATTCTTCAAATACCTTAGAATCTGGTACACTGCGTCCATATGACCCTTCCTTGGATCATGCATGTAGCGACTCACCACGCTCACTACAAAAGAGATATCGGGACGTGTGTGACACAGATAGATCAACCTGCCTACTAGCCTTTGGTATCTGTCACGATCAACTGGTTCTCCAGCTTCAGCACCCAGCTTAAACTTCTGGTCGATCGGTGTAGTTGCAGGTTTGCATCCTAACATTCCTGTTTCTTTGAGAAGATAAAGTGCATACTTTCTCTGGGATAGGACAATCCCCTCCGCTCCTCGAGCTATCTCTATTCCAAGAAAGTATCGCAGCAAGCCGAGATCTTTCACCTCGAATTCCTTACCCAGTCTCACTTTGAGTTGGGCAATCTCCTTCTCATCATCCCCTGTAATAATCATATCATCCACATATACTGCAAGCAAGGTGATGTGACCTCCACTTCTTCGAAAGAACACGGTATGATCGGCGCTGATCTGCTGGTACCCCATACCAATCATAGCCCTCCTGAATCTATCAAACCAAGCACGAGGAGACTGCTTTAGCCCATAGAGAGACTTTTTTAATCTGCAGACCTTTCCCACTGTCTGATCTGTACTGAATCCTGGTGGTATCTCCATGTATACCTCATCCACTAGATCTCCATGAAGAAATGCGTTTTTCACATCTAGTTGGTGTAGCTTCCATCCACCATTTACTGCCAGAGAAATTAAGGTCCGAACAGTGCTCATCTTTGCCACCGGTGCAAAAGTCTCATCGTAGTCGATACCATATGTCTGACTATATCCTTTTGCCACCAAACGTGCTTTGTAGCGTTCAACCTGTCCATCTGGATTCTGCTTCACAGTGAAGACCCACTTACATCCAACTGCTCTCTTTCCTTCTGGTAGTTTTACTAGCTCCCAAGTGCGGTTCTTCTCAAGATAGCAGCTTTCCATTTCTGGTCCTTCTTTGCAACCTGCCAATTGTTAGGTATAGTAACAGAGTCCAGTGATGCAATGAATGCTCCATGTGCAGGGTGGATGTTAGAATATGATACAAACTGAGCAAGATCCCAACCATATCTATCGGGAGGATTTCCCGCATTACTGCGAGTAGTCCTCCGTACAGTTATTGGTGTGGGATGAGTAGGAAGAGGAATGGAATCACCTTGAGAGGAATCTGGTGGTGGTGTAGGTGTCTCAGGAGTCGGGACAGGCGTTGGCAAGGGACTTGGCACCAGTGGCACTGTAGGTACTGTTCCCGCAATTTGTTTCCCCTTCCTACTATAGGTAAGTAGTCCCCCCTGAGCCATTGATCTAACACCTCTTGTCTCATTCTCCTCTTCTTCTTCATTCTCTTGCTCCTCCTCAACCAAGTCTCCTTCCCAAGGAATCGTTACAGATATTGATTTTTCCATTCTCTCACCATTCTCCTCCTCTCGCCTCATACTTCCAGTATTAGGCGAGTTACCAACGGATGAAGTTACCTTCCGGGTGTAATATGGCTCGAGTTCTCGAAAGTGCACATCCATACTCACAAACAACCTTTTCTCCACCGGGCTCCAGCAAACATATCCCTTCTGAGTAGCAGAATATCCCACAAAGATACACTTCACGGCTCTAAGGGCAAGCTTCCCGACAGATGGCCTGTTGTCCTTCACAAAGCACACACAGCCAAACACCTTGAGTGGAAGGATCCCACCATTATCTCCCTTCAATATCTCACACGGAGACTTCCAATCCAACACTCTCGAGGGCATTCTGTTGATCAACGCTGCTGCGGTCAATACTGCTTGCCCCCACAATATTTCTGGGACATTCATAGAGATCATCATGCTTCTAGCAACCTCTAAAAGATGTCTGTTCTTCCTTTCCGCTACCCCATTCTGGGCTGGTGTGTATGGACAGGTTGTCTGGTGATGTATTCCTTGAGCTGACAAATATTCTTCAAAGGCTCTGTTGGTATATTCTGTCCCATTATCTGACCTCAATACTTTCACCACTGCTCCGTATTGAGTCTGAACAGTCTTATGAAAATTTTGGAAGCACCCAAACACATCACTCTTATTCTTCATCAGGTATAACCAAGTAACACGAGAGAAGCAATCAATAAATGTAACAAAATACTTGTATCCATTCATAGAACTTGTGGAACAAGGCCCCCAAACATCTGAATGTACCAGGTCAAATGCATGAGAACTTCTATGACCAGAACTAACATAAGAGCTTCTAGTAAGCTTTCCAAACTCACATGCATCACACACAAGTTTCTGTTTATTTGCTTTCTCAAATAAAGAAGGATACAATCTACCTAAAACACTAAAGGATGAGTGTCTCAAACGCTGGTGATGAAACATTAACTCATTTTCAGCACTCATTTTAGATCCTACTGCTTCCTCTATGACTGACATCAATGCTGAATCCAGTCCTTCACGATCCAGATACCACAGTCCACTACGCCATGTGCCAGTCCCAAGTCTCCGCCCTGTCCCCTTCTTATGGAAAATCACCTTGGGAATATCAAAAGAAACAATGCATTTTAGTTGGAGGATGATAGAACTAATGGACAAAAGATTGATTGGAAATGAAGGAGCATGCAGAACATTGGACAAAGTTACAGAACCAGTACAATCGACTGTACCCTTACCAACCACCGGCTGAAATGTACCATCAGCTGTTTGAATACTATCAGGCGATGCTAAGTGAGTATATGATGAGAACTCACTAGCATTACCTGTCACATGACGAGACGCACCGGAGTCGACTATCCATTCTGATGATCTGTTGGGAGACATAGAAGCAAGAGCATGTATGTCATCAGTACCTTTGGTCGGATGAGCATAGGTAGCAGTGTTGCCTCTGACGAAGAACGAAGTAGATGCCTCCGCAGTCCCATTCCTCAAATCTCCATCCCCTGCTACTTGCTGTTTTTTCCTGAGTATCGTGAGGAGAGCACGATCCTCCTCTGTAAAGACCACCTCTGTAAAGACCACCTCAGCTTCTTCTTCTTCTGCTACCGTCAAATTCGCCCGATTCCCTGCTCCTCTTCCACCTCGTCGACCCCCACGGCCACGACCACGACCTCCGAACTGTCCACGTCCACCCGAATCTCCTTCCTTGGATGGTTTGGTGCAAGCGTGCCTTAGATGACCCACCGCACCACAGTTGTAGCACTGTCTAGTCTCTCCCCTAGATCCAGTGTTGCTAGAGGCTGCCAGTGCTGACTTCACCACAGGAAGTCCACCTGTCCCAGCCTGCAGCTTAATGCGAGTCTCCTCCTGGATCATAGCTGAGACAGCCTCCTCAAGCGAGGGAATTTTCGGCTGAGCTAGCAGTAATGCAATTCGCTGAGCGAACTCTGATGTCAATCCCTTGAGAAACACCATAGTCCTCTCCTGTAGAAAGGCCTCCCGCTCTTTACATCCTGGGTCCTTGCAGCTCGCCCGGGGGGAAAAATGATCATAATCCAGCCATAGACGCTCCAGCTCTGTAGCATATTCTTGTACAGTCCTCTCTCCCTGGACTGTGGCGTCGATCTCTCCTTTAATCTGGAATACCCTCAGGTTATTCCCCACTCCATCATATGTCCTCCTCAACTTCTCCCAGACGTCCTTCACCTTCTCAATGCCATCCACCGTGGCGGCGATCGTCGGGACCAACGAGTTGAGAAGCCAGATGTACACCAACATATGAGTGGACTTCCACTCATCTCGTCCTCCCGAGTCCTCATCCGGTTCTGTCTTCTCTCCGGTCAAGTAACCCTCCAGGTTCCTCCCTACAAGGGTGTATCTCACCCGTCGTGACCAACTCAGGTAGGTACTCGGTCCATCAAGCTTCAGATCGATGGTCGGAAGCTCCAACTTCTTCGATGGTCTTGTCGCGCTTTCATCAGCCGACAACTTCATCAACTTCATCAAAGTTGACACCTCCGCAGAGTTCAACTTCTTGATAATCTCCTCCATCGATCAAGCTTCAGATCCAACACCTGTTCACCTTTTCTTCAAACCCTTGTTGTGCGCAGTGAAAATTTCGGCAGCACTTCTGCTGCACAACAAGAGTAAGATCTCCAACAAATTCTCGTTTCTCAGAGGAAACTAGAATCAAAAAACAGTTATATATCTCATTGATGTGAGATATATACTCTTCCTGTCATCAGTTCGAGGACTGAGTCGAGGGAACCAATGCCAAACTCTAGGTCCAGCATGGTGCGGCAGGGGGTACGAGGTGGCAGCGGCTAGAGGGGGGGTTTGGAGGGGTTCGGGTGTGGTGAGGGGTTCGGGTGTGGTGAGGGGTTCGGGTGTGGTAAGGGCAGCAAAAAAAAACAGGGGATGGGGGGGGT
>NC_033799.1:37798927-37804159 GCF_001876935.1 Asparagus officinalis | reverse complement strand
GGGGGCGGCGGCTAGGGTTAGGGTTTTTTTTTGTGGAGGCTCTGATACCAAGTTGTAAATGAAAAACCTAATTCATTATGAGATCTCTTGGGCTTTATATAGGACCCTTACACAACTTACAAATAAGTCCTAATAAATACTAATATGTCAACAATACTCAATCACAATCACCTCACCGGTGGAATCCCCGACCTCTCAGCGCTGAGCTCTCTGGCTGGTTTGGACCTAGAGCGGAACAATTGGTCCGGCAAGCTCCCCGCATTACCACATTCTGTCGAAAATCCTTCTCTTTCTCTCTCTAGGGCAGCTGAACTCCTCATCAGCATGGATCCCGACCCCAATCCCTCCTCCTCCGTCGCCTCAACCGCCTCTCGAACCCAGAGCCTCCAACGTCAAGTCCAAGGTCCAGCGGGTCTCTTCTAAATCCTTTTACCTCTCTTTGTTTCCCAAGTTTGTTTGAATCGTCAACAATCAATTGGAATCCAACTGTGATGAGAGGAAAATTGGAGAATTTTTACTGGGTTTTTATCCTAATATTCTATATTTTTGACTTCTCAGTGAAAATTTTAACTTTTACTGGATGCCGTCATGTGTCCTTGTATTGTGTTTACATAAATAAACCCAAGATTGTTGAGCCCTTAGGGGTGGCAATCCATCAAAGTTAGTAGTAATCAATTCTTGATTTATCGTAAAAATTTGATTATTTCCTGAATATACGAAAATTCCAAGCCAATGATAGATTAGATGTACTTAAACAGATATGTATGGCTAAGCGGTAAAATATTACCTATTGTTCATCCCACTTTCAATTAAATCAGGAGTATGTCTTGTGGAAGATAAAGAGAGACTAAAACGGATAACATTGGAGGAGTCAAGAACCCAACCCCCCCCCCAAAAAAAAAAAAAAAAAAAAAACCCTAAAGGTTGCAAAAACCTCCCAAAAAGTTTGCAAAAAAATGCTAAAAAAGTTTACGAAAAGCCCCCAAAAAGTTTAAGAAAAGCCCCCAAAAAATTTACAAAAAATAGCCCAAAAGTATTATGTACATAACTAAATCTCTCGGTTTACTTTTTCCCCGTTTCATTTTCGTTTTGTTTTTCGTTCACACCAAACGATAAAATCTTATTTTGCTTCTCATTTCTTTTCTTTTATTTTACCTCAAACTAAACAAAGTCATAGTGAAATCTTGTTTCCTCTCACTTTCCTTTTATTTTATAATTTCAGTAATGTACTGGAAAGAATATGGACGTCCAGGTTCAACATTTAGTTTGGTGTTGAAAATGCTGCAGGGAATATTTTCCCTTGCCTCATTTATACTTTTGATGCCAGCCTCCAGACTTACGCAGCTCAAAGTTTTTGGGTATGTCTTCTTTTATTATTTTCTTTGTGGTCTTGCAATCATTCATGCTACTTGTGTTGTATATGTTTCTGTATGTCCATTTATTCACCGATTTAAGTTACAAACTCTTTTTTTATCGTATTTCTTTTAATATTGGAACCTCACCTCGCTCGCTACAAAATTATGAGCTTTGTTTGGTCTCCCTGCATGCAATTGACATTATTTAAAAAGAAGTTGGGCGGAAAAGGTTCTTGGTAAGTTATGTTTGCTACTCACAAATCTTATCTTAATAGCATGTTATACTCCTGCAGTTCTTTTTCAGTACTGTCTCTCTAAAGCTTCTCTCCAAAGTCCTTATATAGTGTTAGTAATAGCGGCTAAAGGACTTGTTATAAGAGTAATAAAAATTAGTCCTCTTAACTAGTTGAATAATATTTGATAAAATTGTTTTCTTTAAGAAGTATAGATATTCATAATGTGTGTATATTATAATTCTAACATTTAATTCGTTCCATAAAAAGATTTCATCCTACACCTAATGTAAGCTGAAAATCAATATCCAGAACATTGAAGAGAAGTATAGATTAGACATAGGTACAAAGACTATTTGAATTATCTTTTTAGTCCAGATTAGAAAGTTTGGGACCTTGCTAGAATTTGATATAGAGTAGGGTTTGATATGGAGTATAGAAGAGAAAGGTTGTGAGATAATAATTTTTATTTAAAATTATTTTTCAGTTATAGTGATTTACATCTTTTTTTAATTGTAAAAAAATTTTATTCAGTGTATTTTTGACATAAAAATAATAATATGATAGTTACTTTTTGCTTTTAAAAGATAAAAATGTTTTTTAAAGTAAAAATAGGGCAAGAAGCCCTATTTAGAATAGATAAGTATATTAGAATGTTGACAATAAACACAAAGATACTACTTTGCTCCATGAGTTCTAACAACTAGAAGAGAGGTCCAAACTTGAATAGATAATATACGAGAATGTGAACATGGAGAGGACCATAGCTGTCACATCTGTCCTATACAAAATTACCTAGTATAAGTAAGATTTCTGAGTTTGGAAGCATATGCTTGTTTGAGGAGCACCATATTCATAAGTGATCATAAAGAGAGTATTAGCAAACCCCAACAAGTAGTAGGAAAAATGATTTCTCATATTCAATAATGATCATTAGACATTGATATCCTTTTTGATTCTACTAAGTCTTGGAAGATGTCAGGCAAAGAAACAATATGCAATTCTCTGGCAGGGGAAAAAACAAAAAAAAAAAAGAAAAATTCAAATGGAGTTCTCTGGCTATATCCCCTTTAATGATAGAGGATAAAAATGCCAACATAACAAATTGTCTTGTAGCAAACAAATTAAAGAGAGTCAAAATCGATCAGTCTGTGCATTTGAGCTCGGTCAATAAAAGAATGCATTCTATGTGAATCAGAATTTGTATGCAAATGTAGTTCTCACTATTAATCATTATCAAACTCTAAGGTATATATAACCATATATAATCTAGAATATAAATTTAGATATAATTTCCACTGAAGTTTTGTTGGCTTCTGTACATCTTTGCAATTGTTTTGTATCAATTGAATGATAAAAGCTTATGAATATGTATCTAAGTTGACTAATTTGTTTCCTCTATAAAGGTTTATGATTTTATCAACGTTTATTAGATCTATTTGGAGCTTGGCCATGTTCTGCTTTTACATGGTTTTGATGATAAAAAACGCACAATTACATCGTGTCTACCTGGTCTTTCTGGTTGTGGGAGACCTCGTAAGTCAACTTACTCCTTTTTCTAATTCATGTAATATTTTGAAAAAGATCCAGATATATATTTTTTGTTGTCAAGGGTTGCATCAAAATAATCTAATTATTCTTGTCAAAGAGCTGGTTCGCACTATTTTTTAGTTGTGTTTAATCTTGGCTAACGCATTTCTCATTCATATATATAAGATAGTTATTTAATCATATGCATTAATAAACCAATAAATTTGTTCTCTTTTTACTCTATAATTGCTAACTACTTGTCGTAATGGAACGACAGATCGCTGCATTTATACATTCATCGTCAGCAGTGCGATCACTTGGATCGGCAATCCATTTTGTTATAGACACCAAACGGTGCTCCGTTATGTACCCCAAGGATTGCAAGTTTCTTTTTCTAGCAATTGGCATAGATATGGCTGCATGGTTCTGCGCATTCATTTCCTTCATATTTGTCCTCAGGCACCAAATCTCACGGTAGTATAAACTAATTTTTATGTTATATGTCTTTGTATTGTCTTGGCTCTACTTAAACTAAAACCTGATGTAGAGTCTTTTTCTTTGGCAAATTGTTGAGCAGGAGCGGTCAGTAAGAAAACGGTATTATAATAATAAACTTCAAGGTATCAGACACTACCTGTAGGAAATCAGGTGACATGTATCTACAAGAAATTGTTTTAGTATTTTACTAAGTTTTTTTATTATTTTGATCATGGAATCGTAATTCTCAAATAGGAGAAGTTTTCATCAATTTATGAGGTGAAAAGTATCTTCATGAAATTGGTTTTGTATCCCTATTTTATGTATCCTAGTGAGGAGAGTAAGCATGCATGTGTCCGCTCCGTGTAATTGTCTTATCAAATCACAGCCTGAGCTGATCAAAGAAAAGAAATGAATTTACAAAGAATATCCGTTTACTATCACCACATAACTCCACTGCACGATCAATCCTCCCAACCCAGCTAGCATCTTCATCAACATATTATACCTATGTTCATCAGGAAGCCTTCACAGTAGGTTAAGCGCTTTATTTGTCCCATGGAGTTTACAATGTAGAGCGAGGATGCATCCTATTGTAACTCTACACATCTGCTTCTAAGCCTTGCTCAACCAGTTCATCGTGCAATTCATATGCATCACTTTCTTTCTTTTCTTTCTCACTTAACAATATGATGATGACACAGTTTTCAAACACATTTAGGGTCAATCCTCAAGTTATGCATGTATAAAAATTGCATAAGCTTTCAGCATCCGGGTCAAGTCCGTAAACTATTTGTATCCCCTTCTTTGCATAAATTAGCCAGCAAAGCATCAAAAGCTGTCGTCAACTGCGCTTTCTTGTTGGCGCATTTCATCTAACAGGTGAACAACATGCTATCCTTATATTCCTACGTACCCTTGAAAAAAGAAAAAAAACCCCAATCTTTCCTCATCACCATCTCCCTCCACAAACCATAGATCCTACTTCTCCAATGAGAACCTAGTCGATAAATTATCCAAGGCCATGAAGAAATTATCCCAGAATCCCTACAATTCCCCTCAACACACCGCCGCCAAAAAAAAAAGAAGGGCTCCAAACAGAACACCTCAACCCATTGGAATCCAGCACTTATATTGAAGAACTTCATTAGCATCGAAAATTTCATGGGAGTCCCAACAATGACGTTACTCGATTCAAGCCTTATCTCATTTGTTGCAACCCACGGCGATCGAGGGCTTGGTGGCTGTGAATTGCCTCAGAGAAGCCCTCACCACTTCGACATGGTGACTGTTTTGAATATGAATAATGATCTCACTTGCTTCACGATTTTGGTGACGTTTTATGTTTGGATATCCCTGTGTCATTAATTAAAGGTCTTTAGATATTAATCCCTTAAATCATAGGTATTGTGATATTAGTCCCTCAAATGTTCTTATTTTCATGTTAGTCCCTCGAATTGCATTAGCATATTGGTATATATAAATCTCTTTGTTAGTTTTACCATTTAAAACCCTCAATCCTAGTGAGGTTAAGACTAACTATAGATGGTTGATTACAAAAATAGTCTCACCCATTTATCTCACTTTCCCTCCTTCCTTCTCCCCCATACTCCTAGCATCAGCGATCACAAATACGT
>NC_033799.1:37772719-37798917 GCF_001876935.1 Asparagus officinalis | reverse complement strand
CTTCCCTCTCCCCTTATTCCTAGCATTAGAAATCACAAACCCAGTGCCTGTCATCAAAATGCAACCCAAAAAATTATTGTTCATATTTCATTTTGATCACTAATTGTATGTCACGTTATACACCTTGAACATATCCTCACTGAAATACATCGGAAATCTAAAAAGCTTTATAGCCACCATCATTAAAAGTCCAATTCCTCACAACATTAACCATATCTTTTTTTTAATTTTCTTGTTGAAACACATTGGAGACCTAATATTTTTTTAACAGATCACCTGCCATGTACATATCAGCCGATAAGCATCGAAACCATTAATGTAGAACGTGCGCCTATTTATCATAAAATGGGTCCCACTTGTCGAGGCAAAGCATGAACTTTTGAAAGGATTGGTAAAAATAATCAGCGCTAAAAGAAGAAAGATATTGCAAATTCCTTAGTTCTTCCTTGTGGATGAGTATGCATGAAGAATGCAGGCTTGTTGTGCACTGGAGTTTAGAATGTTGGAGTTTTATCTAAAGTTGAGGAAGTAGGATTTTCCATTTTCATTAATGAAGATTTGGGCAAACGGAGAAGTTAGGCAATGGATGTGATGGATGCCGTTTGACAAGAAGTGAGGCGAAACGGTTTTGGGCTTGGAGCTCTTATCAGGTTTAATTTTAAGGATTTATCGGTTTTGGTTTTAGGGTGAGGGTATAATGGTCCATTCAAGAAAAAAATTAAACATAATGGAATGTTCCCCAACCATTATAACCCCCGACTAATATAATGGTCCATTCAAGAAAAAAATTAAACATAATGGAATGTTCCCCAACCATTATAACCCCCGACTAATTAGAGGGACAAATATCATCATAAATTAAACATAATGGAATGTTCCCCAACCATTATAACCCCCGACTAATTAGAGGGACAAATATCATCATATTAATGCAAATTGGGAGACTAATATGAAAATATGATGATTTGCGAGACTAATATCAAAATATTGATAGTTTAAGGGACTAATATCTGAAGAGCCCAAAAAAATTTTATTCATAAAATTGCTTCATACATGCTCAATATTTTCTATGCAATAAATGTGGCCATAATAGAATGATATTTTAAGGCAATGCCCCTTGAGTATCAGAATTCATTCTCAAATATAAGGCAATAATCAAAATTTATACTCTAACATTTTTTATACCCAGGTATCAATAAATAGAAAATTTGATGTTCATCCTTGAGATCCAATGCATCATAATAAAATACATATCTCCAAATGTATAAAATCTTATTTATTATTTTTGTTAGCAGAATGCATGCTTGTTTTGATTGACTTTAGACGACATAAATGTTTTAATTAGGCTATACAAAATGTTAGAAAAAGTAATGAAAGTTTTACAATTCCAGACATGATGCAGAAAGAACATATATCATGTGTATATCTTTGGTGGTCTAGTTCATGTATATTGTGAAAACGGCAAAGGAATTGAGGAAAAAATTGAGAAAAACGTGAAAAATAACCCAAAACAGACTCCACCACACCCTGGTGTGGTGTCTGCCACACCCAGGTGGCAGAATTTGTCCTGTTTACCATGGGTGTGATGTCTGTCATACCCTGGTGTGGCAGAATCTGTCATGTTTATCATGGGTGTGGTGTCTGTCATACCATAGTGTGACAGAATCTGTCCTGTTTGCCATGGGTGTGGTGTGTGCCATACCAGGGTGTGGCAGACTCTTTTTTAGAATCCTAATCTATTTGGGATTGTGTTTTGTTATAAATAGAACCACGTTTTTAGGGTTTCTTAAGGAGAAAATTAGCATTGTTTTGAGCACTTTGAGAGGGAGTTATTGTGAGGAAGTTGAGAGCTTTGGTTAGGGTTATATTTGAGTGATTTTGTGAGTTGTAACCCGTTGTATATCTCCTTCATATAGTGAAATCTCCCCATCCTCTCCCCGTGGACGTAGGCAATTGGCGAACCACATATATCTCTGTGTTTGTGGTTTGATTTGTCATATTTGGTTATTGGATTGTGTAAGTGTGTGGTTCTCTTCTTCCCCGTGATCATAGATTCATTCAGTGCGCGTGCAACGCTTCCGCATAGGCACGCTACGAGTGGTATCAGAGCTCAGATTCCAGATCTAGGATTTTGGATTAGGTGGAGGAAGATTCAGTTGGAAGCTTGGTTCTTGGAGTTCTAGGCTTCGATGGAGTTTGGGTTTGAAGTTGCCGTTAGAGATCTCGTTTTCCTCATGTGGTTAGGAGTTCTATTTGGAATCCAATCTAGGGTTCAGTTGGGTAATTTCTTATTCCTTTCAAAGTTTGAATCTTTCTTTGTAATTTAGAATTTGTGATTATGGGGTGAAGAAGTTAGTGAAAGCAGCAAGATAACAGGTACAGTTCAAGTGGGTTTTCAGAATACTAAGATTAGTGTGGTGAAATATGACGGTAAAATTAATTTTGATTTGTGGATGAGTGACGTACATGATGCGCTCAATGCTCAAAATTTGGAGGAGATCATCATGGTCCATGAGAGGCCACCAAAATATGAAGAGACGGTATGGGAAAAGATGAATAGGAATGCTTGTGGGATGATCAGGTCCTGTTTGGAACAGGAGTTAAAGTATGATGTGATTGGGGTGACGTCTGTGATGAAGATATGGAAAATTCTCAACAATAAGTACCTCACGAAGAGTATTGAGAACCGTTTGCACTTGCTGTGAAGATTGTTCAGATTTCAGATGTCCCGAGGCACCTCGCTAGCGGCTCATGTGAACAACTACACTAAGTTATTATCGGACTTGGCGAACGTGGATGAGAAGATCACGGATGAGTACAAGATTATTATTCTTTTGGGCTCCTTACCGGATAAGGAGTATGATACCTTCATGCTTACTTTGCTGAACGGAAGATCTTCTATCACTTATAATGATGTGACTAACGCATTGACGAACTACGATTTGAGGAGGAAGGATAAGAAGACTTCCCGCATTAGTACTTCAGGAGAGACCTTGTCGATGAGAGGTAGAAACCCATATCCGAAATATGGTAATAAAGGAAGGTCAAAGTCAAGAGGTTGTCACCAGGTAGGAAAGAACCAATGTGCATTCTGCAAGGAGCAGAGACATTGGAAGAGAGATTGCCTAAAGGTCAAAGAGAAGGAGAATAGCAAGAAAAAGGGCCCGAAGGCCAATAAAATGAATGTTGCGAAAGGCGATGATTCTGATGATTCAAGCTTTTCTCTTTTGATTACTCCAGAGGTGAACCATTTGGATGCATCAGATTGGATGCTTGATTCTGGCACTACTTATCATGTGACCCCTAGGCGAGATTAGTTTGCATCGTTTGAGAGACTCGATGGGGTGTTGTTGTCATAGGAAATGATCAATCTTATGGCATTTTTAGGATAGGTACTATGAGGATTCAGATGCACGATGGAGTAGTCCGCGAGTTGAAGGAGGTGAGATTCGTTCCTCAGCTGAAGAAGAATCTTATCTCAGTTGGACCTTTAGAGGCGAAAGGATTCAGGGTGACCTTTGAGGATGCTGTAGCAAAGGTTACTAATGGATCATTAGTGGTGATGAAGGGAGTCCGCAGTCTAAATTTGTATTATCTAAAGGGGAGCACCGAGGTTGGCCAGGTTGCTTCGGTTATTTCAGAGGCGGACATGAGTAGGCTTTAGCATTACAGGTTAGGGCATACAGGAGAGAAGTCACTGCAGGCTTTGTGCAAGCAGGGGCTATTGAAAGGAGCCAAGAGTGAAAAAGTGGATTTCTATGAGCATTGTGTTCTTGGCAAGAAGACGAAGGTAAAGTTCGGGATGACCATTCATAGGACGAGAGGCATCCTGAATTATGTGCACACAGATGTTTGGGGTCCCACTAAGATGTCATCACTTGGTGGTCGACATTGGTTCGTCACGTTCGTTGATGACTATTCTAGGCGTTGTTGGGTGTACACCATGACGAAGAAGAGTGAAGTCCTAGATATATTTATGGAGTGGAAGAAGAGATTAGAACTTCAGACTGGGAGAAAGATCAAGACGTTGCGATCCGACAACGGCGGTGAGTATACTTCAGACCCCTTTCAGCAGCTATGTCGAGACGAGGGTATAGAGAGGCACTTCACAGTTAGTCATACACCGTAGTAATATGGGGTGGCAGAGAGGTTAAATCGGTCTTTGGTGGAGAAGATTCGATGTTTATTGGCGCATAGTGGTTTGGAGAAGATCTTTTGGGCTGAGGCACTTTCATATGTGAGCCACCTTATTGATAGGCTGTCTTCCTCTGCGATTGAGGGGAAGACCCCTATAGAGATATGGTCGGGAGAGACATCACATGACTATGACCAGCTCAAGGTATTTGGTTGCCCTGCATATTATCATGTTAGAACTGATAAGTTGGAACCTCGAGCTTAAAAGTTCATATTTGTAGGATTCAAACGTGGTGTCAAGGAATACAAGCTTTGGGATCCAGTTGATAAGAAGATTGTGCTGAGTAGGGACGTTACGTTTGATGAGACTTCTATCTTGAAGCTTCCCAGCTCTCATCAGGTGAAGAGTGACCCGACAGGGGAGATATCACAGGTGGTGGAGATCGATGCAGCTCCACAGTGTCCAGATGGTACAGTATCCATTAGAGTACCGACTGAGGTGACGCCAGGCGAGCACGACAGTGATACGGAGGATACGGGTACTCATGTGCAGGATCAGGGACTGATAGCTCAGGTTCATGATTCTATTGCGGTTCGGTGATAGAGGAAAGACATACGAGTGCCAGCACGGTATATCGACACAGTTACGTATGCACTTCCGGTGAAGAGTATCGATGAGTTTGTACCTACTACTTTCAGAGAGGCCGAGCAGAGTTCGGAGGCTGATTTGTGGTAGGTAGCTATGCAAGAGGAGATGGAGTCTCTTCATAAGAACGATACATGGGAGCTTGTTGAGCTTCCAAAGGGGCGGAAGATAATTGATTGCAAGTGGGTATACACGAAGAAGGAGGGCATTGAGGACACTCCATTGAGGTTCAAAGCTAGGTTGGTTGCGAAGGGCTATGCACAAGAGGAAGGAATAGATTATAATGAGGTTTTCTCTCCGGTGGTGAAGCACTCTTCGATTCAAATTTTGCTAGCTTTGGTGGCACAGTATGGTTTGGAGTTAGATCAGTTGGATGTGAAGACGGTATTTCTTCATGGTGATCTTGATGAAGAAATATATATGACTGAAAGATAAGTTGGTTTGCAGATTAAAGAAATCGCTATACGGTTTGAAGCAGTCTCCTCGACAGTGGTATAGGCAATTTGATGGTTTTATGCTTGGTCATTCGTACACTCGGAGTCAGTTTGATCCTTGTGTGTATTTTCGCAAGTTGAGAGGATGTGCATATATTTATTTATTGCTTTATGTTAATGACATATTGGTTGCCTCTATTTTCAGGTCGGCTATAGATGAGTTGAAAGTTCAGCTTTCAAGTGAGTTTGAGATGAAGGACTTGGACGAGGCGAAGCGCATTCTAGGGATGGAGATTGGCAGAGACAAGAAGAAGGGCAAAATTTATTTGATACAGGTGACTTATTTGAAGATGTTGTACAGCGATTTCATGTTAGCATGGATACGAAGCCAGTTAGTGTACCTTTGGGAGCCCATTTGAAGCTTTCAGCTGGTCTTTCACCGAAGTCAGTTGAAGATCGTGAGTTGATGTTGAAGACTCCATATGCGAGCGTAGTTGGGAGCTTGATGTACGCGATGGTATGTACGAGGTCAGATTTGTCACATGCGGTGAGCATGGTTTCGAGATACATGCACGATCCAGGAGTGGGTCATTGGGACATCGTGAGATGGATTTTGAGGTACATTCGAGGTACGCTCAATGTTGGTTTGGTTTATGAGCGGGACACTATAGGTGGGCAGTTGTGCATTGGATATATGGATTCGGATTATGCCGGGGATTTGCATAAGCGTCGGTCTACGACGGGGTATGTGTTCACTTTGACCCGTGCGCCAGTGTGTTGGAGATGCACCTTACAGTCGATGGTGGCTTTGTCTACGACGGAGGTAGAGTATATGGCGATTACAGAGGCTGTGAAGGAGGCTATTTGGCTTCGAGGACTTTTGGAGGAACTTGGTATATCGCAGCGGTCTGTCACCATTCATTGTGATAGCATGAGTGCTATCTATTTAGCGAAGAATCAAATTTTTCATGTGAGGGCGAAGCACATTGACATTCGTTATCACTTCATTCGGGATGTTCTTAAAGATGGCGATATGGAGATTGTGAAAGTCCACATGAAGGATAATCCGACGGATATGCTCACTAAGGTGGTTTCGAGCAACAAGTTTGATCATTGTCAAAACTTGTTGCACATTCATGATTGTTGAGGCCATTGACGGCCATTTGGATGAACTACGGGCGACTTGATCCCTTGGGAGAGGGGGTACGTAGGCAACCACATTGGTACAGCTGAGTTTGGAGAGACGACGCATTGGTGCTCTTTGTTTGGTGTCGGCTTAGTGTAGGCATCTAAAAATGCCTATAGGTGTCCGTACACAGCTTGAGACAGAGAGAAGACGACGAACATCGTTATCCGAGTCTAAGAGGATTATCTGACGCCGACAAGCGCCTGAAGCAAAACGGCGAATCAAGTGACCTACACGCTCGACAGTCAGCTCATGCGCGCGTCAATCAGTTTGCACGCGTCAACCAACATGCGTGCGTCAATAAACACGTGTGTGTCAATCAACACGCGTTCGACGGTCAATTCCGCAACGAAGCGTACAAGTCAACAAGACGGTCAAACACGCAAAACGGTAGAAAATACAAGTCCCGGAAAGACCGGAAAACACCAGAGCTCAGCAAAAATTCGAAACATCGCGTCCGCGCGGGTCGGACCGTGTCGACCCGCGCCCGCGCAGGTCGGCCAAGTCCGACCCGCGGAGCGCGGGTCGGACTGATCCGACCCGCGCAAGCGCGGGTCAGACTTGCCCCCGCGCGCTACTTCAACCCATGTTCGGTTTTTTGACAGTTTTCTCAGGATTTTTTAGTTCCAGAGGTTCCTAACTGACTTGATATCATCCCCAAACGTGGTTAGGCTGTTGTTAACTGAAGATAGAGCCAAATCACTTGTTCTCATCCAAATAACCGCTTCCGAAGCCCTATAAATACAAGCCTAGGGCCTCCTTTCAGCGGGGGCGATTGATTATCAAGACGAGGAGGTGCTGCCGGATTGTGGAGTCAAAGGAGCACGAATTTCAGCGAGGGTTGACAGATCTTGGCGAGTTCTTCGGTATAAAGAAGGAGAGTTCGAGAGATCCGACGCCCGTTCCCGTCCGTCCCTTGAGATTAGGCTTGGTCTTAATCTCGAGAAGAGCCCTGATTTCGCTTGGTCGATCTCAGCGCTTCAAATCAAATACTTCCTCGGTGAAGACGAAGCTCTGCCGAATTTTTCATCAACCGGATCCAGATCTAAGGCGGTCCACGGATAAACCCCGGCACAGGCAAAGATCCCACGCAAGCAGAAGACCGATAAACGATCTCTGCGTTTGTTTTGACGAGAGTTGTAAACTTTTGTTTTCATTGTGTAAAAGTCTTATAAAAAGACAATCTTTTTGTTTTCATTGTAACGACTAAAGTTGTAATGAATACCGCAATTAATACATCAATTTTCGACGCAAACAAACTGGCGACCACAGTGGGAGCCAACAGCTTCGCTGCCGGAGCTGTCGTGTCGTAACCTCGGATCTGCATCCCGGTTGAAGAAGTGGTCGAATACGAGTTCGACCAACGGAAGTTCGAGGAATATCTTCCATCCTCCTCCTCCAGATCCTCCGCCTCTCGCAAGCGAAGGAAGATCAACGCCCCCGTTTTTACGGTAGCTGAACCTTGCAACGTCCTTCCGGCCTCCAATGAGTCCGGATCTGCAGATCTGAACTCCTCCTCAATCAATGAGTTGAGTACAGAAGGCGCGCCCATTTTATCGAAGAGAGCTCGTCAATGACAGCGCCAACGCCGTGCGCGTCAACTCACTAGAGCCTTGGAGTCAATTGACGGGATCCGTTACGAGGCGGATCTGAAAATTAGGCAACGCCAAGCACCCCAACAGTGGACATATGTCCTCCCTTACAAACCAATAGCAAATGATTGGATCCAAATCAAAAAGATCCGTTCAACTCTGGAGGAGCGAATTCAAAAGCGCCGCGCGCTTGCGCGCACGCGAATTCTTGTGCAAAAAGCACAAAAGATGCAGAAGAAGGACATAGCTAAGAAACAACCAAGACTGCATCAAACTTGGAGGCCAAAATCCAAAACGGCAGCCGAAAAGATCGAGAATCACGGGTCACTTCAATCCGACCCGCTAATTTGCAGGTCACTTCAATCCGACCCGCGCAATCTTGCAGGTCAGCGGGTGCCAAATCGCGAACGCGCAAAAACGGCAGGTCGCTCGCAAATCCGCCCCGCCAAAAACCGGCAGGTGCCGTCCAATCCGAACCCCGCCAAAACGCAGGCGTCACTTCACAATCCGACCGCCAAAGACGCAGGTCACTCAATCCAGAGCCCGCCAATTTGCAGGTCACTTGGATCCGACCTTCCAAATCGTAGGTCACTTGGATCCGACCTTCCACTTTGCAGGTCACTTGGATCCGACCTTTCAAATCGCAGGTCACTTGGATCCGACCCTCCACTTTGCGGGTCACTTGGATCCGACCCTCCACTTCGCGGGTCACTTGGATCCGACCTTCCAAACCGCGGGTCACTTGAATCTGACCCTCCAACCCGTCGGTCACTTAAATCTGACCCGCGCCAGGGTCGAGACAGAAGACGTTCTGCACCGATTACGTCGATCCCTTCGAGTTCCGTACCTCTGGTGGAGCCCCACGACAACATGGATTTGTCCCGATTCAAGGTGAGGATAGTTGATCGCCTGGGTCCTTTGCACGAGGATCGAGGCAAAGTTTTGATCGAAGGACACTTGGGTCCGATGATTGAACCCCGAACGACTCGTCGAGCTGGGGGTCGCACATGCCCTCACAACAATTTCAAGCCTTCGTATAAAGGGAAACTCCAGTTTTTACCCGTCTGGGGGTGTGTATTAAAGTCCAAGAGCCCGTCAAAAGTTCACGCTTACAAATGCGTGACTCTAAACGCGTGACTCTTGAGAACGCCAACAAGGAGTTGCATACTCAGAAGAAAACGCGTAAGATAAACGAGCGCATTATACCTGAGGATTCATTTAAACAGTCGATAGGTTACTCCGACGGCAACGTCGATGAGTTGTACTATCGGGCTGGGGGTATGAACAAGTCTCGGAAGAGAAGTACCCGGGAATTGGAGTCTCACTGCCCGTGCGCTAAGATAATCAGGACAGTATTATCAGCATGTAGTTGCCCCAAGACCGCTCCGCAGAGGGTCTCGGTATTTGAGAGGATCTCCAACGGAAAGGATAAGTCTAATCTAAAGCGCCTCCGTAAGAAACGATCGGTCGTTCAAGGTGACGAACCCCCAGAGGTTACCATCAATATGGTTGATAAGGGAAAATCAATTCGACCTTCTAGCTCTGACCCGCTTGTATCGCATCGTCTAACCCGGTTGCGATCAGGGACCACTAGACGTAGGGACTACCAGAGAATGCAGAGAGGTTTATCATCGGATGATGAAGCATCAGATGCTAACTCGGTAATCGCTTCTGATAATACGGTATCCAGTCCGGGACAATCTCACGAAGTGTTCATGATCAACACCGAGCAGATCGCCAAAATTCTTGAGGATGCTCTAACCAAGCAGAAAGAGGCATTCAAGTTCGAAATGGAAACGGCTATGCGGCGGATGAGGGAAGAACATGACCAACAAATCCGAGCTTTGTCGAATCAAATTAGTGAATCCAGCCGTCGCAACACTGCTAACCAAGCAAATAGCGATTCAGATGTAGATGAACGTCTCAATCCTGATAACCCTCCCGTTGACCAAAACACTGGGGGTGACTCCACTAAAGATAACAACGCTGGGGGTGGTTCCACCGAAAATGACAATGCCGGGGGTGGCCGTGTTATTCCTCTTTCAAATCGTCCGAGGCCCGACACGAGTGAGGATGAGAAAATGAAAGATCTCGAGAGCAAAATCAACGCTCTAATGTCTACTCGAGAGGTGAAAAGGACCGGCATTCCATGTCCCTATCCAAGAGAATGGGATTCGATCCCGTATCCGGCGAAGTTCAACCTGATTAACTTCACGCCGTTTGACGGGAAGGGTTCACCCACTCAACATCTGATCTACTTCAAGTCCTACTTGGGCATGATCTCCGGCAATGAAGCCTTGATGGTTCGGTCATTCGTTGGTACCCTTCGCGGGCCGGCCTTCGATTGGTACCGCCGTCTCAAGCCCAGAAGTATTAACAACTGGGATAATATGGAGAACTTATTCCTTGGTAACTTCTTTGATGACGACGACGAGGTATCCATCAGGACACTTTTCGATGAGAAACAAGAAGATGACGAGACAGTCGACGACTTCGTCAAGCGCTTTCGGAATAAAGCAATGAACTGCCGAGATCCGATCACGGAGGACTTCATCCTCCAGACATGTCATAACAACCTATCTATTGAGATATTAGAAGTTATGGGAGTCGCACCGTCCAACACTTGGAAAGAGTTGAAGACGCGCGGAGAGCGGGCCGAACGCTTCCTCCGAAGGAAGAAAGCCGAGAGGAGCCAACCGACGGCGAATCTTCCGAACTCAAACTTCGCCTCCCGTGGTAAAGGAAAGGCACATGCAGCGGTTGTAGACGTTAATCAGACATCGCAACAACCCCGAAGGCAGCAAAAGACTTCGGATCCGAGACTCCAAAAAGAGTACTCCTTCAAGGACGAAGATGTTCCGGCTATTTTCGAGTCTCTCCTTGAAAATAACAAGATTAATCTACTACCTATCCCAGATCGGGAGGAAGCTGATAATACTACGGATCCGAAGTACTGTGCGTACCACAGGAGGATCCTTCATCCTACCAAGGCTTGTTTCGCTCTTAAGAATAGCATCCAAACCTTGGTTGAAGCCGGCGTTATATCGCTCAATTAAACCGAATGAACACTCCGACAAGTATAAGAGTATAACATGCTCCTTCTGAAACTCCAAAGAGTATACGAGTATAAACTGCTTCTCAAATACTCCAATAGGTATATGAGTCTAAACTGTTTCCTACCATTGATGGGAAGTTCCTGGAGAATGTTACGCTAATATTCTTAAGGATAACCCGGTCATGTAACGGAGTACAAAGTCAGACCCAGTTCCAAGAAGGAAGCTGGGGGTGGATGATTCATGTAATGGGAAGTTCCCAGAAGAATGCTATATGTAATTTTCTTAGGGATAACCCGATCATTATGAACAAAGTGATAAACACTAAACCCCACTGTGATTTGTACTCCCACTTCCACTACTTCCTTGGTCAAACCCATAAAAGTTAGGGCCACAACCAGATTCTCCTCTCGATTCCTTTCATGAACGAGAGGTCCACTTTCAATTGAGCAATCAAACCTATAAAAGCTAGGATTGTTCCCAATCTTACTTAGTCAAGCCTACAAATAGTTAGGACCAGACCGAGTCATTCCTTTTCGATAAACGAAAGTCTGTCTTTGTTCCTTTTTCCACCAAACCTATCAAAGTTAGGGTCGAAATTGAGCTTTCTCCTCAATAAATGAGGGATTCTTTTTGGATCAAATGGCCAATCCTATAAAAGTTAGGGTCGTTTGAATCTTTCCGATTCTCGGAGTGGAGATCCCACTCTTAGTTTTATCTTTTCGGATTCTGGGGGTTTCCAAACTGTAGATAGAATATAAAATTCTTCCTCTTCAGTACTGGGAGATAGAATATAAAATTCTTCCTCTTCCATTTTCCAGTTCGTCTTTACCCTGAGAAAAGACACAATTCTCAACTTCAAATCCGTACATCCTATGCACGGGGAACTTTATCTCGACTCCTAAATAGAGATAAGCCTACGTCTAATACACGTCACCGGTTTAGTCATTCACCGATTGAAAAAGACACCAGAATCCAGTCTGGGGCATTTTATCCCGAAGCCTAAGTAGGGATAAGTCAGCGCTTGACCCGCGTTGCTGGGTGGTTCGTCCCCATAAAAAACGACCGAGTCTACGTATTCAGCATCGTAGCAACAAAAATCCATGCCTTTTATACATGGGGAATTTTATCCTGAATCCTGAGCAGGGATAAGTCAACGCCTAACACGCGTTGCCGGTTAGTCTTTTGCCATGAAAAGGACAAAAGCCCACATATTCGACATTGTGACAGGCCGTTATTAATAACGCCAAAATCCGTGCTTCACACGCGCGGGGAATTTTATCCCGAACCCTAAATAGGGATAAGTCAACGCCTAACACGCGTTACCGGTTTAGTCTTTCACCGATTGAAGAAGACACCAGAATTTCAATCTGGGGACTTTTATCCCGAAGCCTAAGTAGAGATATGTCAGCGTCTAACACACGTTGCCGGGTGGCCTATTCCCGTAACAATGGCGAAGTCTACGTATTCAATATCGTAGCATCAAGTCTAAGGGAGTTCATTCCTTTAGCACAACGTCACATGCGAAACTGACTTAAATAATCCGCATGCTAGCCCGACTCAAACGGTCGTCGGTAAAGGCTCGCCAAATCCGTTGAAGGGTTAGCCAAAAATCCTAAAGTCAACACCTAACACGTGTTGCCGGGTAGCTTATTCCCGTAACAATGGCGAAGTCTACGTATTCAATATCGTAGCATCAAGTCTAAGGGAGTTCATTCCTTTAGCACAACGTCACATGCGGAACGGACTTAAACAATCCGCATGCTAGCCCGACTCAAACGGTAGTCGGTAAAGGCTTATCAAACCCGTTGATGGCTGAGAATTTGCCAAAAATTCTATAAATGCGAGTCATTGACGTATCAGCTTCATTAGTTGGTCTCATGACTTGAACATCCAACAAACTTCAGGATAAGATCCACACGTGCAGATGAATCAGCTTTAATAGTTGGTCCTGCAGCCCAACATTCGGGACCGTCATGCTCCAATGCCTTAAGAGCTTAAACTGTGTAGACTCTAGCAAATGTACGAGTATAAACTGTGTTAACGCCGGTCAACGCGTTACAGTAAAGATCGATGCCGGTCAACGCATCAGCAATTTCGCTAAAATAAGGCAAAAGATGACTCCAAGGATTCCAGTTACAATCAGTTATGAATTCCCGACGGAGAAGATCAGTTCAAAGTCAACTCAATGGTACGAGCTAAGTTCAGAAAGTTACACACCAATCTCAGTTCAAGATTTCGACAGCGGTCAGACGATAAACGCAGCGCCGGAAGAACTTCACCTATTCGACGAAACAATGAATGGATTGAAGACTGAAGAAGTTAAGAATTGAGATAGTTCAAGGTCACTCTACGAAATTGAGGAGATGGCCTATCTTATCCAAAGCATTCCAGACTCCTCAATAAAAGAATGAGTCTGGAATACTTTGGAGGGGGTATCTATAGGCATCTAAAAATGCCTATAGGTGTCCGTACACAGCTTGAGACAGAGAGAAGACGACGAACATCGTTATCCGAGTCTAAGAGGATTATCTGACGCCGACAAGCGCCTGAAGCAAAACGGCGAATCAAGTGACCTGCGCGCTTGACAGTCAGCTCGCGCGCGCCAATCAGCTCGCATGCGTCAATCAACACGCACGCGTCAATCAACTCAAAGCATATAAATCAACGAAGCGAACCAAACACGCGAAAGGACAAGTCTCAAAGAAAGAGAACGGAAAAGAAGAAAAAATCAACAAACCTGCGCGAGCGCATGACAGAACAAACTGACCTGCGCGAGCGCGGGACGGAACAAACCGACCCGCGCGAGCGCGGGTCGGATTGGTCCGACCCGCGCAAGCGCGGGTCGGACTGATCCGACCCGCGCAAGCGCGGGTCAGACTTGTCCTGCGCGCGCTGTTTTGACCCGGTTCGGTTTTTGATGGTTTTTCTCAAGATTTGTTGGTTCCTGAGCATCTAAACTGACTTGATATCATCTACAAACGTGGTTAGGCTGTTATTGACTAAAGATAAGGCCAAATCACTTGTTCTCATCAAAATAACTGCTTCCGAAGCCCTATAAATACAAGCCTAGGGCCTCCTTTCAGCGAGGGGCGATTGATTATCAAGACGAAGGTGCTGCCGGATTGTGGAGTCAAAGGAGCACGAATTTCAGCGAGGGTTGACAGATCTTGGCGAGTTCTTCGGCATAAAGAAGGAGAGTTCGAGAGATCCGACGCCTGTTCCCGTCCGTCCCTTGAGATTAGGCTTGGTCTTAATCTCGAGAAGAGCCCTGATTTCGCTTGGTCGATCTCAGCGCTTCAAATCAAATACTTCCTCGGTGAAGACGAAGTTCTGCCGAATTTTTTATCAACCGGATCCAGATCTAAGGCGGTCCACGGATAAACCCCGGCACAGGCAAAGATCCCACGCAAAGCAGCGGGTGATAAACGTCCTCTGCGTTTGTTTTGACGAGAGTTGTAAACTTTTGTTTTCATTGTGTAAAAGTCTTATAAAAAGACAATCTTTTTTTGTTTTCATTGTAACGATTGAAGTTGTAATGAATACCGCAATGAATACATCAATTTTCGACGCAAACACTTAGTTTTGGGAAAACTTCGTCAAGGTGGAGAATTGTGAAAACGTCGAAGGAATTTGAGGAAAAAAATTGAGAAAAACGTGAAAAATAACTCAAAACAAACTCCACCACACCCTGGTGTGGTGTCTGCTACACCCAGGTGGCAGAATCTGCCCTGTTTATCATGGGTGTGATGTCTGCCACACCCTGATGTGGCAGAATCTGCCCTGTTTATCATGGGTGTGGTGTCTGCCACACCCTGGTATGGTAAAATCTGTCATGTTTATCATGGGTGTGGTGTGTGCCACACCAGGGTATGGCAGACTTATTTTTAGAATCCTAATCTGTTTGGGATTGTGTTTTGTTATAAATAGAACCACGTTTTTTAGGATTTCTTAAGGAGAGAATTAGCATTGTTTTGAGCACTTTAAGAGGAAGATATTGCGAGGGAGTTAAGAGCTTTGGTTAGGGTTATATTTGAGTGATTTTGTGAGTTGTAACCCGTTGTATATCTCCTCCATATAGTAAAATTTCCCCATCCTCTCCCCGTGGACGTTGGCAATTGCCGAACCACGTATATCTCTGTGTTTGTGGTTTGATTTCTCGTATTTGGTTACTAGATTCTGCAAGTGTGTGGTTCTCTTCTTCCCCGTGATCATAGATTCGTTCAGTGCGCGTGCAACGCTTCCGCATAGGCGCGCTACATATATACCAATTTCATTTGATGCTGTTGGAGTGTCAATGTTTTAATAGGTTTAATTGCAAGTTGACCTCATGTACTATAGCTCAATTGCGGATGGACACCCCCTCCCCCTAGTTATGTCATTGCATATTGGGCTGATAAATATAATATAGTGTCAGACTAGTGCATGTTACATATCTCAATTTAATTTCTAGTATAAAGATATTCCATGTGTATGTTACAACTGTTCATTCTTGTGGATGACATAAGGCTTCTTACATTTCAAGATGTGATAATTATCTGTATCTTTGTAAGAATTTTCATCTCTTGGACTAGTAGAAAAAGCATCCCAGACAAACATAGCAACTCTACAAGCTTGAGCCTTGGAAGTTTAAAAGTAAAGCCTTGTATACAATTAAACTTTGCTAAATCCTAAGGCTGCGTTTGGGAACTTTGATTTGGATTTGAGAACTTTGATTTAAAATCAAGGGATTTTAAATTTAGGATTTGAAATCCATGATTTAAGAAATCTTTTGTTTGGATATCTTTATTAAATGAAAGGATTTGAAATCTTTGATTTCAAAATCTAGTGTTTGGGTACTTTATTATACACGAATTTGAATTTAAAATTGATGAAAATTTATTCTCTTAACCCATCTTGTTTACATCAAATGCAATGGAGATGTGTAAAATAGTAACCAAAAAACACAAATTTAGGAAAGTTGATAGCTAAACTCATCTCTGATACTTTGCGAGGCCCCAGTAAACAGATAAAACACTTCATATAATAAGTATCTTTCAATTTTTTCGTTAATGTACTTGGACATCACTTTGATATACTCTCCACTAGTATCTTTCATAAAGACATCCAATAAAAGAGCAAATATACCAAACCACAAACCATCAAATGCCAATATATTGGAGTATACTATAAGCCACAATCATTCACCATAGAAGCAAACACCACAATTTTAAAACAGTCACAATTTTAACAGTCACAATTTTAACCCAAGGGCACATCTGCAAAAGTGTACACTGCAGGGGTTGCAATTTAAAAACGATACCACAGAGAGTATATGCAATTAACCCTTACATATTAGCTACAATCATTCGACAAAACAGCAAGCTATATCAAATGACAATGAGAACTGAAAAAGGTGAGACCAAAGCACAAGCACTCTCAGCACAATATCACGCTTGACCTGCGAAAAAAAACCCATAACATTGACATTAGAAAAGCCTGAGACTGCTTATGAGAAAAGCACACTGGATATGATCGTAAAAGGATTTGGACAAGAGAAACAATAGCACCTGGTGAGACAAAGCTACATAAGAAAAGGAGTAACTCGCATGAAAGCTATTGGAATAATATAGATTCACTTTAAGTAGAAAATGGAGAAGCTTCTGGATTTGAAGATTCAAAGTAGCAGGACCTGGGATGTGAATTCCAAAATGACACTAATGATTGCATAAATTCCAAAATTGGTTTTTTGATTTGCTGTTCATATCCATAGTAACACTCTGGGCTCTTGGAAAAGTTGAACATACAAGCAGATTACAGATATATCCTGAATATATATTTAGCAGGATGCAAATTTAATGAAGTCCTAAGAAAAAACAACTCAAGACATAGAAATAACACCCTACTTAGAAATAGCATCCATAAGATTGCATGACAATAAAAAATTGCTTTTTGCTGGAAACTGCTTTTTGCTGGAGCAGTTAGATAAATTTTAAAAAAAAGGAAAAACAGCTTTTGGTGTACATGGCATACTTGAAACTGCTTTTTGCTGGAGCAACCAAAGTCTTAGCTTTCCTTAGTACATCTATTGCTTGTGGTGCACATGGTATACTTGAACCTGCTTTTTGAAAGGGATTATTTAATCAACAGCGGATGAAATGGATGAAAGTAGATAGTTACCAAAGCTAAATCAAATTTCAATAGATTTCACCAGTTCCTCCCATATCTTCCATTATTATACGGCAACCAGAGTTCACCAAAGCAAGGGCATCAGAGTGGTCGATTTCATTCTGTGAAGCACATATATAGAAATGCAATATCGCAACTTTCATTCCAAGTATAATAGTGATATACACAATTAGCAAAATCAATGTTACAACAGAGACAACCATATAATAGTGAGTAGCACTCGTGAATGATATCATCAGGATATGATGTCGCATTTTTAAAAGGACACCAGCACAGTTAGCAAAATCATTGAGGTTGTTTTAGCTATGTTGCAAATCAATGTGATATACACTTCAAGCACCTTATGAGCAAGCATGTTATGAGCAAAATAATTTTATGTAAGAATTCTTTATTTAAAAGACAAGTGTCATTAGCAAAAGACTGTGAGTTGATGTGGATATAGCCATAACTCATAAGACATGGTGCAGTTGTAGAGCTTATAATTGCAGCATAATAATAGGATTATTGATCTCTCTTCTTTATTTAAAAGATTGAGAAAAGACCTTAATCCTTTGAGCTCTTTATTCATCTCAGCAAGGCGTGCAAAGAAAACCTGCGAAGAAAATGGCATCACAGATAATGCAAGCAAGATACGGATATAACATTACATTGCAAGTAGAATATAAGTCAAGAAGCGACAATAACAATATAATAGTGTCTTTTCTCTTGAAAATTTAAAAAATATATGTGTATAGAACAATATAATATCGTCTTTGCTCTAAAACAGTGAAGTTGTCAAATACAATGAAACTATATGATATTTGCAATATTAAAAAAGAAGATTTAATAAGATACCAGTCCGTAGACAGTAGCTTCAGTTCGAAGACTGGAACCTGACCAGAATATCTTCGGTCCTGTAAAACTTCCCTGCATAAGCATAAAAATGAAAACTACAAGTATAACCAACTGGAAATAATACAAATAACTATAGGAACCAAAAAAGCAGGTGCTTTCGAATCTGGAAATAAAGCTATAAGATATTAGCTAAATTACCTGTCAACACGCAGCCAGCTCTTAATAGAAAATTAAAATGCCACCATTTATGTAGGTTGAACAGTGAAATTCAACACGCAGCCAGCTCTTAATAGAAAATTAAAATGCCACCATTTATGTAGGTTGAACAGTGAAATTTGTTAGAATTGGGGGTGGAAACCAACCTCCGCCGGCGACGAGGAGCTCCGACGAGCTCAAGAACGACGCAGGCAAAGCTGCAGGCGAATTCGACGACAAACGTGACCCTCGGCTTCGACAAATGCGACCCTCGCGTTGGGCGACTGCGATGATCCGCCGATTTCAAGCCCCACCCCCACCATCGTCCGCTGCCACCGCTGGCGACAGGCTATCGCCCAGCCCATCAACTCCGCCTATATAAACCCCCTGGCCCTAGGGTTTGTTGCGGCCTTTCCCCCCCCCCCTCCGACGTTTTTCCCTCTGCCGGCGCGATCAGCCAAAACGCGCAGCAGCGTTCAGCCCTAAACGCAGCAGCGTTTTTCAACATCTCCAGCTCTCAACATAAGGTTTTAGGGAGATTAAGAACAGAGGTTAGAAAACGAATTAAGAGGAGAGATAAAGAGGGGTTTTATATTTGTGGGGTTTATTTAATCTCAAAGTGAGATTGAAAGGTGTTATTCCCTTTTTCTATTACACTGTAGCTACAGTGTTCATTTGAGAAATCTAGTTTAGGGCATTTGCTCTTGAAATTGTAATTTCTTGTTAGATTAAATAAGAAATTGACTGTGTGGCTCCCGAGGACGTAGGCAGTTGCCGAACCTCGTTAAAACTTGGTGTACTTTTTCTATTCTGCATTTCCGTTGCATTAGGGATTTCGGCGGTAAATTCCCAACAACTGGTATCAGAGCGTGAAACGATCTAGAGGAAGTTAGATTCAAGTGGGAGCCATGGCCGCAGATGAAGGGAAAATAAGACTTGAGAAATTTGATGGAACAAATTTCGGATTCTGGAAAATGCAGATAGAGGATTATCTGTATCAGAAAAATCTATATCAACCACTATCGGGAAAGAAGCCGGATTCCATGAAGGAAGAAGAGTAGAACCTTCTGGATAGACAAGCCCTCGGAGTTATCAGATTGACGTTGACTCGCAATGTTGCGTTCAACATAGCGAAGGAGAAGACCACGGCAGGTCTTATGGCAGCACTCTCAAACATGTATGAGAAGCAATCAGCCGCAAACAAAGTTTATTTGATGCGGCGGTTATTCAATCTGAAAATGGCGGAAGGCGCGTCAGTAGCACAACACCTCAATGAACTTAATACGGTTACAACCCAATTGAGTTCAGTTGAGATTGAGTTTGATGATGAAGTTCGGGCATTGATACTTTTGTCTTCCCTACCAGAGAGTTGGAACGCTACAGTCACAGCTGTGACTAGCTCATCGGGAAAGAAAAAGTTAAAGTTCGGCGACGTTCGTAATTTGGTTCTCAGCGAGGAGATCCGACGGAGAGAGACGGGTGAAGCTACAACCTCTTCAGTATTGCATACAGAGTCAAGAGGTAGAAATTCAACCAGAGGAAACAGACGAGGAAAATCAAACTTCAGAGGTAGATCAAAGGACAGGAGGTCCAAATCAAGGAATCCAAGCAACAGCTCGAAGGCTATCGAGTGTTGGAATTGTGGAAAGACCGGGCATTACAAGAA
Source organism: Asparagus officinalis (assembly GCF_001876935.1). Classification (NCBI taxonomy): domain Eukaryota; kingdom Viridiplantae; phylum Streptophyta; class Magnoliopsida; order Asparagales; family Asparagaceae; genus Asparagus; species Asparagus officinalis. The sequence goes on along the minus strand of NC_033799.1, from coordinate 37,779,009 downwards.
TCAGTGCAAGAGTGCACAGAAAGAGAAGGAGGCAAAGGCAGAGGTGAATGTCACATCCACTTCAGGAGGAGACGACGCATTGATATGCTCTTTGGAGAGCAAGGAGGAATCTTGGGTGTTAGATTCAGGAGCGTCGTTCCATGCTACCTCTCAGAAAGAATTCTTCGAGAAGTATACCCCCGGAAATCTTGGATACGTATATCTTGGTGATGATCAACCATGTGCTATTGTGGGCAAAGGCGTGGTGAAAATTAAGTTGAACGTATCAGTATGGGAGCTGAAGGATGTCAGGTATATTCCCGACCTGAGAAAGAACTTAATATCCGTAGGCCAGTTGGCTGGCGAAGGATATACCACGACCTTCCATGGAGATGATTGGAAGATCTCAAAGGGCGCAATGACGATTGCCCGAGGCAGGAAGACTGGTACCCTGTATATGACAGCAGGTGCACGTTGTTTGATCTCAGTTGCAGCAGGCAATGAGACTTCAAAGCTGTGGCACCAGAGACTCGGTCATATGAGTGAGAAGGGGATGAAAATCATGCATACAAAGGGAAAACTCCCAGGACTGCAGTCAGTGGAGATGGATATGTGTGAAGAATGTATACTTGGAAAGCAGAAGAGAGTCAGCTTTCAGACAAGTGGCAGAACCCCCAGGAAGCAGAAGCTAGAGCTCGTTCACTCAGATGTTTGGGGACCAACCACCACTGCGTCGATTGGTGGGAAACACTACTTCGTGACTTTTATCGATGATCACACTCGGAAAGTGTGGGTTTACTTTCTGAAGCATAAGTCAGAAGTATTTGAGGCTTTCAGGAGATGGAAAGCTATGGTCGAGAATGAGACCGGTCTGAGAATAAAGAAGCTCAGGACCGACAATGGCGGTGAGTATGAAGACACCGGATTCAAGAAGTTCTGCTATGAGCACGGGATCAGAATGGAGAGAACCGTGCCCGGCACGCCTCAGCAAAATGGTGTAGCTGAGCGGATGAACCGAACGTTGACAGAGAGAGCCAGAAGCATTCGAGTACAATCAGGCCTACCGAAGCAGTTCTGGGCAGAAGCGGTCAACACAGCAGCTTACTTGATCAACCGAGGTCCATCGGTTCCATTGGAGCACAGAATACCAGAGGAGGTATGGTGCGGAAAGGAGGTAAAACTCTCACATCTTAAAGTTTTCGGTTGTGTAGCTTACGTGCATATTAGTGATCAAGGCAGGAATAAGCTTGATCCCAAGTCAAAGAAATGCACTTTCATCGGCTATGGTGAAGATGAGTTCGGCTACCGCATTTGGGACAACGAAAACAAGAAGGTGATCAGGAGCAGAGATGTGATATTCAACGAGAAGGTGATGTACAAGGACATGCACAAGACAGATGACTCAGAGAGCGAGTCAATATTTATAGATGAAGATGATGTCCCGAGCAACCTATCGAAAGAACCCAATGCAGAGGGTCCTCAGCAAGAAGAGCCTGTTGGACAAGATGGTGCGCAGGAGCCCGACGCACCAGCTCCGATATTAAGAAGATCTTCTCGTCCTCCTGTACCCAACAGGAGATACATGAACTATCTGTTGCTGACAGATGGTGGGGAGCCTGAAAGCTTTGATGAAGCTTGTCAGTGTGGAGATGCGAGCAAGTGGGAGCTTGCCATGAAAGATGAGATGAAGTCTCTCATATCAAACCAGACATGGGAACTAGCTGAGTTGCCCACGTGTAAGAAGGCACTCCACAACAAATGGGTGTACCGGGTGAAAGAGGAGCAGGATGGTTCCAGAAGATATAAAGCCCGGCTAGTTGTCAAAGGTTTCCAGCGAAAGGAAGGAATTGACTACACCGATATTTTTGCTCCCGTGGTAAAGCTAAATACTATCAGGACCGTGATGAGTATTGTAGCAATTGAAGATCTTCATCTCGAGCAGTTAGACGTGAAGACGGCGTTTCTTCATGGAGATCTAAAAGAGGAGATATACATGCACCAGCCAGAAGGTTTCTCAGAAGAAAAGAAGAAGAACCTGGTGTGCAGACTCAAGAAGAGCTTGTATGGCCTGAAACAAGCCCCAAGGCAGTGGTACAAGAAGTTTGACGGCTTCATGCATAAGGAAGGTTTCCAGAAGTGCAACGCCGACCACTATTGCTATTTCAAAAGATATCAGTCCAGCTATATCATCCTACTGCTGTATGTTGATGATATGTTGGTTGCAGGAGCAGATATGGAGGATATCAGGAGTTTGAAGAAGCAGCTGTCAAAGGAGTTTGACATGAAGGACTTGGGTCCAGCGAAGAAGATCCTTGGAATGCAAATCACGAGAGACAAGAAGAAAGGGTTCTTGCAGTTATCTCAGATGGAGTACATCAACCGTGTTTTGCAGAGATTTAACATGGGCGACGCCAAGCCTGTGAGCACATCCTTGGCCAGTCATTTTCGTCTATCGAAGGATCAGTCTCCTCAGACAGAAGAAGAGAAAGAGAGTATGGCTCAGGTTCCTTACGCCTCAGCTATCGGAAGTTTGATGTACGCCATGGTCTGTACGAGACCAGACATTGGCCATGCAGTGGGAGTGGTCAGCCGGTTTATGTCGAATCCAGGAAAAGCTCATTGGGAAGCGGTCAAGTGGATTCTGAGATATCTACGAGGCACCACACAGAAGTGTTTGCACTTTGGTAAGGGAGAGGTAGAAGTGCAAGGGTATGTAGATGCAGACTTCGACGGCGAAGTTGATCACAGAAGAAGCACCACCAGCTATGTATTCACCGTTAGAACTACAGCTGTCAGTTGGATGTCACAGGTACAGAAGATCGTTACCCTATCCACTACAGAAGCTGAGTATGTTGCAGTGACTGAAGCCAGTAAAGAGATGATATGGCTTCAAGGTTTGTTGACAGAGCTGGGATTCAAACAGGAGAAGAATGTTTTGCATAGTGACAGCCAGAGTGCGATACATTTGGTGAAGAATTCAGCATTTCATTCTAGAACGAAGCATATTGCGCTTCGGTACCACTTCATCAGATCCTTGTTGGAAGATGACGTGTTGAAACTGGAAAAGATTCCAGAAGGTAAGAATCCAGCAGACATATTAACAAAGACGGTGACCGTTCAGAAACTAGAGTTGTGTGCAACTTCAGTTGGCCTTCATGCATAGATGATGAGGACGGAGCCACACAGGAGAGGAGCTTGATGAGATAGCCTGATTGACGGCGGTTTGATCTCCAAGTGGGAGATTGTTAGAAAGGGGTGTAGATCAAACCTCAATTCCGGCGAGGAGCTCCGGCGAAGCTCCGACGAGCTTGAGAACCACGCAGGCGAGCGTGGGCGTCGACTCAGGCGAAGTCGACGGCGAAAGCTTCAGGTGAAGCTCGAGCAGGCGAGCTCGAATTTTGGCGATTCCCGACCTCGGCGTGTGGGTAACGCGACCTTGGCGTTTTTGGATCCGGCCCTCGCGTTTGGGACACCGACCCTCGCGTTTGGGACACCGACCCTCGCGTTATTCCCTTTAATATTAACACTGTAGCTACAGTGTTTCATTTGAGAAATCTCAGTTTAGGGATTTGCTCTTGAATTGTAATTTCTTGTTAGATTAATAAGAAATTATCTGTATGGCTCCTGAGGACGTAGGCAGTTGCCGAACCTCGTTAAAACTTGGTGTACTTTTTCTATTCTGCGTTTCCGTTGCATTAGGGATTTCGGCGGTAAATTCCCAACAAAATTTTGGTAATTGTACTGCAAATTTGATATCCACTTTGAACCACTATTAGAATGGTAAGTTAGACCTCTTATCTCATCATCCATTTCATGACAAAGTAAAGAGGCCTCACACCTTGTATCACTCACTTGAGCACAAGAATTCTAAGAAAAGTAGCCTGGTTAGCATTTTCCAAAAAATAATAAAGTCTGACCAGGCAGAAGCTAGCAAGGGACAATACAAACGTAATACTTATTACCTAAGAAGACATTTTTCCATTTGATACAAAGTACAAACTATAGCATAACAAAAGAAGCAATATGCATTTTGTCAATAATGAATGCCATTAGTACCTGAAAATGACCGGTGAGGCGTCTATACTGTCCAAAGAGATAACCCATTTCCCTTGGGCCGACACCCATATCTTCTGTAGGAAGATCCTAGGGTGAAAATAATAAATAATAAATAAAAATCATATTTTAGCAGGTCCATATACATATGTACCATACGCATAGTAAAACATTCTCTGCTCATATCATTCGCGATCGACCTTATCAGGCCTAAAAAAACTAACAACATATCCTGGGAAAGAAAAGTAGTTTGGGTTCTCTTTTGCAGGTAGAGTTGCAAGTTTGTAATGGAATATAACCACATGAATTAAATCCTGAAAGAAGACGACACAGATTTGGTTGTCAAATCCAGGTCTGTCAGCAAATAGCCCACAAGTGTGGAAAACGAGGGAAAATATGCATGCAAAGAATCATGATGATGATGATGATGATGCATGGGTTTGTAGAAACCTACCAACGCACAATAAATGGAAACTGAGATATGATCTATACGAAAGACATGTACATGCAGGCATGATCTATCTAATAAGTTGAACAGAGTACAAGTGTGTAAGCATGGATATAGGTAATGTGGCATCCACATCAGGGATATCGAGACACAGAATTATGGGATATAAAAATGTCATATAACAGTATGAGTGGTGAATGTCTAATGGTCCAGTGTCTGTTAAACAGTCATAGCATCTACCTCTGGGATATTAGGATATGGAAACATGGCATATAAATCTAACATAACAGTATGAGAGGTGCACGTGTAATAGTCTACTGTGTGTTAAACAACAAAAGCATGGATGTAAGTGATGTGGTATCTACCTCAGGGATATCAATATGGCAACACGAGAAACTGATCTATCTAGCATAACAGTGTGCGAGGTGCATGCGTAATGGTCCTGTGGTGCTGATGCATTAGATTATCTCTTTGGAAATTGAAGATAAAACAAAATAGTATATAAAATAGAACTGTTGTATCCCTTTGGAGTACAACTCATGGACATTTTCAACATTTGGTGACCCATTAATATGAAATAAACAGTAATGAGCCTTAATGAAACATATGTTGTAACTTCAAGTAACAAACAGCAATGAGAAATGAGACTTAACGAAATGAGCCTTAACGAAAATGAGCCTTAACGAAACAACAATGAGCCTTACGAAACAGCAATGAGCCTTAACGAAACTGATTATGGAATTTGCGTACATATGTTGTAACTTCAAGTAACAAACATCATTGAGCCTTAACAAAACAAAAATTCAAGATAAATCAGAGGTTTGCAAGCAAAAGAGAACTCACCCAAATGCAAGACAGGGTTTCAGCTCCCAAAACCTGAAAAAAGAAAATAAGCAAGTTATGTAACATGAATCCAACATTAACACAATATAAACTCTAGATCAGATCTAGGGTTTCGGAGAGGGGGAGATCGAAACCAGAGAGAGAGAGACAGAGGGGATCGCGAAAATTCCTCTTTGTTATTGGGTCGGGATTTGATAAATGACACAGGTGGGATGGAATTTGAAATCAGGGGTTTTGGGCTCTCAAATTCCTTTTTGTTAAATCAATTAATTTAAAATCTAGGTTTAAATCAGAACCCAAACTAGATATTTGGATTTGAAATACCCTGGATTTTAAATCCAGGTCCAAATCCAAGTTCTCAAACACACCCTAAGTGAATAGTATCATACTTGCAAGGATGACTATTCCTTTAATCTCAAGAGGACAAGATAGACTTTGTGACATTTTTTTGATATATTTTTAGTTGTTAAGTAGATGAAACATATTACAAAGATTCTAGGAGAAAGCTCCTCATATTTGACCTTTGGTGTTGATAATCCGAGAATACATTCACACATATCTCAATCTTTTCCAGCCTCATTCTATTGTCTGAAACAAATTTAAATATAACTCAATTTAATCTAGCAATAAATATAAAATTCAATAATAAATAAGCTAGATAAAAGAGTTAAGAAAAAAACTTCTCTATAATCACAAAGAGTTTTAGAAACGATAATGAGGATAAATTCCTCAATTGAAAATGAAAGCCTTCTCTTTGTGAAAAACTCCTCTTTTGAAACAAAACTTGAAACAAGGCTTAAACACCCCTTAAATACACTTGCTAAACTTGTTTAAACAATTCTCTTGGTTGATCAAATAGTTCAGAGCATAGAGGTATTTATACCACCTCAAAACACAAGTGAAAACACAAAGAAAAAGACCAAAAAGCCCAAAGAAAACAGCTCAAGAAAATAGCCGTTATTGTGCA
>NC_033799.1:37752367-37772465 GCF_001876935.1 Asparagus officinalis | reverse complement strand
CGTCGCGGTCGACCGCGGGTGACGCGGCGGTCGACCGCCAAAACTCCAGAGACTCTGATTAGGAGAAGGATTCGTCGCGGTCGACCGCGAGTCGGGTTTTGGCCCAGTAGCGGTTTTTGACCTGTTTCCTTTTCTATTTGTAAAACCCTTAAGTCTATAAAAGGGTTGATTAGGGCATGATGTAAAAAAGATGAAAATAGTGAAATTTTCTCCTGCGGCGGCCGTGGACGTAGTTTCTCACATTGAGAAGCGAACCACGTAAATCTTGTGTATTTGTGATTGATTGAATTCTCTCTTCTCTCCTAAATCTCTATTTCCAAATCGCATCAGGGGGGTTGTGCATTCCCAACAAGTGGTATCAGAGAGACCAGGTTCGACGCGAGCGATTTGAGGTCAGAGACATGGGATCTAAGAAGGAAACATCCAAGATTGAGAAGTTTGACGGAACAAACTTCGGGTTTTGGAAGATGCAGATGGAAGACTATCTCTATCAGAAGGATTTATACCTACCATTGTGAGAGAAGCCGGCGGATATGAAGGATGCGGATTGGAAGCTATTGGATCGAAAGGCCCTTGGAGCGATCAAGTTGACCTTGTCAAAATCAGTAGCGTTCAACATCAAGAATCAGAATTCGACGGCGGACCTCATGGTAGCGTTGTCCAGTATGTATGAGCAGTCCTCTACGGCGAATAAGGTACATCTCATTAAAAAGCTGTTTAATTTGAGGATGTCCGAGAGCCAGAAATTCAAGGAGCACCTGAACGAGTTTAACGAGATCACGGATCAACTAAGCTCGGTCAATATTCAATTTGATGATGAAATCCAAGCCCTCTTGATACTTGGTCAATTACCCGACAGTTGGTAGGGTACCGTTATCTCGATTAGCGGATCATGTGGCAAATTAAAACTGAAGTTTTCAGAGGTCGTGGACATGATTATGACTGAGGAGATTAGAAGACAAGAGGAAGGAATTTCTAATTCAGGGTCGGCATTGAATTTTGAGAGCAGAGGAAGAAACAGAAACAGAAATAGAGGGAATAGCCGAGGAAGACCTAACCCGAGGAACGGGAGGTCAAAGTCCAGAAATCGCAAGAGCAAGAAGGAGATCGATTGCTAGAATTGTGGAAAGTTTGGCCACTATGAGAATCAGTGCCGAGAACCCAATAAGGACAAGGAGAACAAGACTGAAGCGAACGTGGCCTCAGAATCAGATGATGCCATAATCTGTTCGTTGGAGAGCAAGACTGGATCGTGGGTGCTGGATTCAGGAGCTTCGTTTCACGCTACCTCAAATAGAGATTTATTTGAGAACTACGTTTCAGGAAACCTAGGAAAAGTCTATCTTGGTGATGATCAGCCCTGTGATATTGTTGGCAAAGGAGTCGTGCAGATCAAGCTCAATGGGTCTATATGGAAGCTGAGTGATGTGAGGCATGTTCCTAGCTTGAGGAAAAATCTGATTTCCATAGGACAATTGGCGAAAGAGGGATATGTATCAACCTTCGCATGTGATACGTGGAAGGTTACAAAGGGATCCATGGTTGTTGCCCGTGGTATGAAGACTGGGTTTCTCTACATGACGATAGATGCACGTGGTTCCATTACAGTGGCTGAAAGTAAGGAAGACCCAAATTTGTTGCACCCGAGGCTAGGTCACATGAGTAGCAAAGACCTAAAGGTTATGCAGTCGAATGGGAAGTTACCAGGTTTGAGATCGACTGATATTGACTTATGTGAAAGTTGCATTCTTGGGAAACAAAAGAGAATAAGATTCAAAAGGGTTGGCAGAACTCCTAAAGAAGAGAAGCTTGAGTTAGTTCACACAGATGTGTGGGGTCCAGCATTAGTACCATCCACCGGCGAAAGGTTATATTTTGTGACCTTCATAGATGATCACTCGAGGAAGACTTGGGTCTATTTCATGAAACACAAATCAGAAGTGTTTGAAGTCTTCAAGAGATGGAAGGCTATGGTAGAGAACGAGACCGGTTTGAAGATCAAGAAGCTTCGTTCTAACAACGGCGACGAGTATGAAGATTCAGAGTTCAAGAGGTTCTGTTATGATAGTGGCATCAGATTGGAGAGGACAGTGCCAGGTACATCCCAGCAGAATGGCATAGCAGAACGGATGAACAGAACATTGACTGAGAGAGCCAGAAGCATGCCGTTACAAGCAGGTTTTCCAAAGCAATTATGGGCAGAAGCAGTCAACACAGCTGCATACTTGATCAACCGGGGACCAACAGTGCCTTTGGAGCACAAAATACCTGAAGAAGTATGGAGTGGAAAGCAGGTAAATCTTTCTCACCTGAGAGTATTTAGATGTGTTTCATACGTTCATCTGAGTGATCATGCAAGAAACAAACTTGATCCTAAGTCTTTGAAATGTTTCTTTGTTAGCTATGGCGGTGATGAGTTTGGCTACAAATTCTGGGATGAGCAGAACAAGAAAATCATCAGAAGCAAGGATGTGGTCTTTAATGAAACAGTCCTCTACAAAGACCGTGATGCCGTTCAGTCCACTAGTTCGGTGCAGAGTGATCCCACATACTTCGAGTCAGATGATGCCTCACATGGAGGTAATCCCGAAGCTAGTTCTGATGAAGAAGAAGAGTTGATGGATGAGACTACTTCAGAGGGGGCAGATGAAGATGGAGATCCTGTTTCGCTCGTCAGAGAGTTGAGGTGGTCAGCTAGAGTCCCCAAGCCTAATCCAAAGTATCCATCACTACAGCCCTGAGCCCATCTCAACTACCTATTATTGAGTGACGGTGGAGAGCCAGAAAGTTATGATGAGGCACTTCGAGTGGATGATGCGAGCAAGTGGGAGCTCGCCATGAAAGATGAAATAAAATACTTGAACACCAACAAGACATGGGAACTTGCGAAGCTACCAACGGGGAAAAAGGCCTTGAGCAACAAATGGGTGTACAGAATTAAAGAGGAACATGATGATTCCAAGAGATACACGGCCAGATTGGTGGTTAAAGGATTTCAGCAGAGAGAAGGAGTTGATTACACAAAGATCTTCTCTCCTGTAGTCAAACTGACTACCATCAGAACAGTCCTGAGTATTGTTGTAGCTGAAGACCTACATCTCGAGCAGCTAGATGTAAAGACAGCTTTCCTCCACGGTGATCTAGAGGAAGAGATATATATGCAGCAGCCAGAGGGGTTTACTCAGAAGGGAAAAGAGAAGATGGTATGTAGATTGAAGAAGAGCTTATATGGCTTGAAATAAGCTCCAAGACAATGGTACAAAAAGTTCGATGGATTCATGCACAGGAACGATTACTCCAGGTGCAATGCTGATCACTGTTGCTTTGTCAATGAGTTTGACAACTGTTACATCACCCTGCTTTTATATGTTAACGACATGCTAGTAGCCGGTTCAGACATGAGAGAGATCAAGAAGCTGAAGAAGTAGCTGTCGAGTGAGTTCGACATGAAGGATCTAGGCGCAGCGAAGCAAATATTGGGGATGAAGATCAGTAAAGACAAGCTCTTGGGCACACTGTGGCTATCTCAGGCCGAGTACATTAGATGGGTGCTTGAGAGATTCGGGATGAGTGGTGCTAAGGCTGTTAGCACACCGCTAGCTAGTCATTTCAAATTGACTAAGGAGCACTGCCCCGAGACTGATGAAGAGAAAGACTACATGGCTAAGGTTCCATATGCTTCAGTAATTAGAAGCCTCATGTACGCTATGGTATGCACGAGACCTGACATTGCCCATGCAGTGGGAGCTGTGAGTAGATTTATGTCAGATCCAGGAGAGCAGCACTGGGAAGCAGTAAAGTAGATTCTGAGATACCTGCGAGGTACAATAGAAGACTGTTTATGCTTCAGGAGAGGCAAGTTAGTTCTGTAGGGTTTTGTTGATGCAGACTATGCTGGTGAGATAGACCAGAGAAGGAGCACTATAGGATACGTATTCACTTTGGGCTCTACAGCTATTAGTTGGGTTTCTCAGTTGCAAATGATCGTTGCTTTATCAACGACAGAGGCTGAATATGTTGCTGTGACAGAGGCAAGTAAGGAGATGATATGGTTGCAGGGTTTCTTGGAGGAGCTAGGACAGAAGAGTGAGAAGAGTGTCTTACATTGTGATAGCCAGAGCGAAATTCATTTGGCGAAGAATCCCGCTTTTCATGCAAGGACCAAACACATATAGGTCCGCTACCACTTTATAAGATCAGCGTTAGACGAGGACATGTTGGAACTTGTGAAGATTCAAGGAAGCAAGAACCCAGCCGATATGCTTACCAAGGTTGTCACTACAGAGAAACTGAAGTTGTGTTCAACTTCAGTTGGCCTCATTACTTGATGATATGGAGGTCGTCGCCGCAGAGAGAGCTGAAAGGGATTGATAGTTAGTCTCCAAGTGGGAGATTGTTAGGATATGTGAAGCCTAACTATCAGACATGCCCTATACTTCAGAATGAAGAGGAACAAGGTGGAACAGGAGGAACAGGATCGATGACGACGAAGTTCAAGCAAAACGACGAAGAATGCATTTTGACTGGGTCGCGGTCGACCGCGCATGGCGCGGCGGTCGACCACCGACGTGCACAGACAAGTTTTTGACCTGTTTCCTTTTCTATTTGTAAAACCCTTAAGTCTATAAAAGGGTTGATTAGGGCATGATGTAAAAAAGATAAAAATAGTGAAATTTTCTCCTACGGCGGCCGTGGACGTAGTTTCTCACATTGAGAAGCGAACCACGTAAATCTTGTGTATCCCCAACAGGCTTCTGTGCGGTCGACCGTGGTGACACTTGCAGTCGACCGCGGACTGACAAATGAGTTTTTCCTGGTTTAGAAAACTAAATTTTAAATATACATTAAAAATAGCAAATTATATCAAAAAATAATAAAACTTTAGGGAAAGGTTATAAACATGAAATGAACACGTTTTTGAAGAAATTTGTGGAAAAACATTTACCATTTGTAAAAACTCATTGTTTTTACAAAATGCACATAAATACATGTTAGAAGCCAAACTTGTCATTTAGAGCATGTCATGTGTTATGAGCTTATGTAAATTATTTTTACATGCTTAAAAACACGTGAATATACAATAAACAAGATCAATAAACAAATAATCCAAAGTTTTCTCAAATCAACTTATTTGTGAGAAAATCAAAGTGTGTGTGTATATATATATTGAGCTTAGAATATTTGACATAATATATACACAACTAATATACCTAAGTGATTTGGCAAGTTCATCCGAGAAAAAGTGATTCATGGATGTGGAGACAAATCCTAAGGGTGAGGGATTTGGTGTTGAGGAGGTTTGGGAATGTGTACAACCTGCATAGAATCATTGCTAACTGTCACAATAATGAGACAATGAAGATCTCATCTGTTTATAATGCCATATCTCAATCTACAGCAGTTGTACCATGGGCGAGCACAGTTTGGGGGGCATGCATTATCCAAAGCATTCGATGATTCTATGGCTTGCTACTCTGTCAAAGCTTCTGACTAAGGATAGGCTATGTCGCATGGGTATATTGGAAGACAACCAGTGTGTGCTCTGTGCTGATTCTGTAAGTCATCAAGAATCTAGAAATCACTTGTTCTTTGAATGCCAGTTTTCTTCCTATGTATGGAACAATTTGATGGCATGGCTGAACTTTTCATGGAGATCCTGCTGCTGGAATCAGGTTCTGCGATGGTATAGCAACAATTTGAGGGGGCCTGGATTCAAGAAGAAACTGAAGAGGATGATGTTATCTGGAGCTGTGTATTGGATATGGAAGGAGAGAAATCTAAGAATTTTCCAACAAAAAGCCCGCAGTTCTGATTTACTTATCAAGGAAATAAAGATCTCATTGCTTTCAAAGGTTCTTAATGAAGATGTTCCTGAGTACTTGAGGGAAGAAATAGCAAAATTGTAAATTGTTAGAGAGACTTTAGTTCTTGGTTACCAGATAGGTTTCTGGTAGTTCTTGTTGCACTCCTATTTCAAAATTTGGTTATGAATAAAATTTATTTCATTGACCAAAAAAATATACCTAAGTGATTGCCTTGCACTTGAATCTTTGATAACCTGATATAAATAACCAGTAACAAGCCACAATCACTAGGAAACAAATTAGCTATAAATTATTTATAAAATCATCAAAACAAGAGAAGAGTGTAGGCTCAAAACCAGAGTCCTAACAGTAAGATGGATGATTCAATGAATGATATGAGGAATTTTAGAATTAAAACAACTATCTAATTTCAAGTACAAATTATGAATCATTCTTTTTATATCACATTTCACTTTAGATTTATTAAGCATAGACTATTAAACCATTTAAGAAAAGTATAACCTATCAAATTATCATCAAAGCAAAATTAATATTCATGAAGAGAACAACAACTAGATAGTAATTCTAGAATTCATAAGCATAACCTATCAAACCACTCAAAATAAGCATAGATTATCAAATTCTTCTTCTACCAATTAGTTCTCTAGTTGATTATCCTACTCATGATCATTTTAAGTGCAAGAGAATAATTCACAATTATGAAAGAAATCTAACATAGTTTCATACAATTAAAAAATTCCTACAATATTTTAGTTTCACATTTAAAAATAACCTAACTAAAAACATAAAATTAAATTAATTACAAAAAAATAAAAGAAGAACAAATAAAAGAGAAATCTATACTTTGGAAATTAATTACACGAAAGGAAAAATATATGCTAACAAAGAAAAAGAAAATAAAGAAAGGAAAAATAAAGAAAGGAAAAAATACATGAATTACCAAAATAAAATAAAATAAGATTGCAATAAAGTAAATCTAAACTAGAAAGGAAATGCAAAAGAAAATAAAAAATAAAGAAAAATAAAATTAGAAACTTACATTCAAGGGGGTTTTCCTCTCCTTGAACATAAACTCCTTTCTCCACAATTATTCTCATCAACAACTAGGGAAGAGAGAAATATTTGTGAAGAGGTGAAGAAGATTTGTATTAAATGTAAAGAGAATTACAATTTACAAGTTTGAGGGTTTTCTCAATCAAGATCTAACTCCTCATACAAAACTTTCACACCCTCAAACTCTCATACTCTCCTCTATTTATACACTAAAATATTCAACACTTATAATAAAAAAATACATTATAAACCCATACTACACCCATACCACACCTCACTTCAACCCATACCACACTAAAATACAAAAACAACCCATACCACACTAAAATACAAAAACAACCCATACACCTCTCAGATTGCAACAGATTACACTATATCGATGCGGGCATCGATGCCGCTATCGATGCGGACATCGATGCCTCTATCGATGTTGGCATCGATGGCTAGAGCTTTTTGTTGCGTGCTTTGCTGAAATGTGATTTTTTGGCTTTTGGGCTTGGATCTTTAGGCTTCTTTGGTCTTCATGGGCTTCTTGGACATCCACAATTCTGAAATAAATAGAAAAGAGAGAATTTGAGGGTTTTTATATTTAATAATATTTATTTGTGTTTTTATTCATTTATGTGCAAACTAAGCTAAAATGTTATTATTAGTAGATTTATTTATTAAATTAATTAGATAATGAAGGTGTAAAATGTAACAAAACATGTTAATCAGGCCTGGAGCAGTGTGAGGGTATCTGGTGCCACACTACGTCATCCACGAGGCGTGCTCATGGCCAAATATGGGATTCCCATCGGTTGCCTCCATGTGCTGCAGTTGTTGTTGGGGATGAGTGGCGAAACAAGTTTGTTGGCGAGGTGGATAAGTGGTATATTCAACGTGTTCCTCTTGCATTCATTGTTTACATTATTCTCAAGGGGGAGGAGCAATGAACGACGGAGAAGGTTGCTGGGGAGGAATCTGGCAAAGAAGTTCATTTGTGAAGGAAGTAAACTATTGCTAAAAAGATTGAGAACTTCTTCGCGCAGGTTCTTCTATTTGAGTTTGGGTGACATAACCCATATTATGTGTTTCTTCAGTAGGAGGAATTGATGATCGGTCTCGATGGCCAGAACCAGGCATCTTGTCTAAAGAAGAAAGAGAGGCTCCATGGTGGGCACTAAGCTGTTGATGTCTGATACTTAATAACAGAGATTTAGGTAGGTTATAGAGTGTTTAGGGTCCCTTAATCTTTTTTGGTGGCTGATTATTGAACAGAGGATTTAATCCTACATACAAACATTGCATAAGAGTGTCGAAGTTGGGTTCTCCGGGGGTTCCTCCGACGGTCAAGTCAATTTTGATCTTAACTAAAGGTATATGAGTATTGTAGGCTTTAGAGCAAAAATTGTGTACTTCCATATAGTAGGCGGTGCACTTATTTATAGTGGATTTTGAAGGGTATTTGCATAACTTTGGTTGAGAAGAAACAATGCATAAGGTGTGGGCGCTGGGCAATCCGAGTCATCCTCTTAGTTATTGTGGCGGCGACAGAAGGTCTGCTATGCCAGTGTGCTTCGATGAGTTAATATGACTCTAGTGGAGATGTAATTATGGCTTTGACTGTGCATTTAATGTTATGGTCACTGGCTATCGGCGAGGGTTTTGAAAAATATTGCATTTCATCTCGGCTTTTCAAGGAGGCCTACAAAAGACGCCTTTCATTTCGGTTGCTCGGATGAGAGGGCTTCTCGATTCGGTCCACTAAGTAACAATGCACGAAGTTGGTTTTAGTAGCAAGGTCCGAATGAGGATGCCTTTCGACTCGTCCCTCTAGGAAGGGGCCGAGTGATGATGTCCTTTGGCTTGACCTTCATGGAGTTAGGTCAAATCGGTGTATAATGTAGGGCACATGTCATCTCCTTGGATTTGATTGACACCTAGTCATTTCTATGATATAACAGTAAGGATACAAACTGCTTAAGAAGGGATATCTATTTTGTGATTTATCTTTGTATTCATGTAATTATAATTGGAGTCAAAGTAATATTTGAATCAGTGTAGAAGATAGCGCATTACGTAGCGCAAAATAGCGCTTAACATAACGTGGCGTTAACCCACCGCTACATAGCGGTGTAAAATAGCATAGGCACAAAAGAAAGTGCGCTATTTTGATCATAGCGCACACTACGTAACGTTTCATCTTAGTGCTTTGTAGCTTAGGTTATATTGTTCAATGGCTGGGATTGCTTTTTAAATGATTCAATAGCTGTGATTGAGTCTAAGTGGGTGGAGCCTGCTTTCCATAAGTTAATTTCATCAAAACCCTAAACGTCCTGATCCTGCTGCCGTCACCTCCAGATAAAAAAATAAAAAGCCATTTACGTCTTCTTCTTCTTCTTCTGTCCTGCTACTATCGTCATCGTCTCCCACTGCTCCTTTCACCGTCGTCATTGCCTCCTGCTACTTCTTTCGCCATTGTCATCGTCTCCCGTTGCTCCATTCGACCTCGTCATCGTCTCCCGTCGCAAGTTACAATCTTTAATACTAATTTAGGTGATCTTACTATGTTATGCTAGTGTGGAGTTACCAAATTAGTAAATTCCTACTGCTGCAATAACAGAACATATAAATACCTCTTGAAGAGATATCATGTGAAACTCGTGAGTGTAAAACTTAGACCACTCATGAATACACTTTGAGGATTCTGAGTTGTATAAGTTGGAAGCATGGTTACATTAAGAAACAACAAAAGTCAAAAAGATTGAAGAAAGTGGGAACACAATTAAATGAACTAATTATGTATCCTCATGAATAATTGAAGAAACGTTCGGTCTAGATTAATGTCGACGAACTATCACTGCTACTTGAAGTTTCTTTTGTGCTTAAGCAAAATGTCAAAGACAACAATTGCTTAAGCAACATCAAATTATTTGCTTAGCAATTTGGTAATTAAATTATTTATTGCTTTTGTGGTTTATTTTTTATAATTTCAGATTCATAATTATCAAATTGGTTGTTATATATCTATAAAATATTTAAATAATAATAAAGTATTTAACCTACGTTAAGAATTACGCTATTTTGCGTTTTGCGTTAACCGGAAGTAAGCGTTTCGCTATGCGTTATCGCTATTTTCAACATTGATTTGAATTTGACTAGAAAGGAACAATTTCAACTGGAATTAAACCCCAATTGAAAGAGGATTGAGATTTGATAATCCAAGTTAAAGAAGGAATCATACATGAAATCAAAATAGAGAAAGGGCTTTTTAAATACCCCTATAAGGCTATGATTGGGAATGCTAATTTGGGCTTGGATTTGAAATTTTGGGTATTTCAAATCCAAATATCATGTTTGGGCTCAACTTTGGGCCATGATTTTAAATCAAGTCATTTTATACAGTGAATTTGATGTTGGCCTTCTTGTTTTGATAATGATTTACAAACAATTTACTACTAATGTTGTTTGTCTAGTGTTTGTGTATTCCTATGTTTTGTAGACAAACAACGTTGTTGGAGGTTGGATGGATTGCGCCATAACGATCATATCCAAAGGAGGTTGGCGGAATGTCGGTGAAGCCTTGCTATTCAAAGTTCCAAGATCCAAGTTCAAGCTTCATCCGCGAGATTACCAAGTCAAGCTTTATTGAAGATCAAGATCATTGCTTGGGTAATTTAGTTTAGGAATTTATATTATGTGTGTTAGTACTTTAAGCTCAATCATATACACACATACACGTTTTGGTTTTTGTATATATATAGTTTTATATATATACATATACGTTTTTGGTTTAATAGTTTTCAAGTTTTACTATGAAACAAATGAATAGAATTGGAAAATACTATTTTGTTTCATGTTTATATACCTATATATGATTTCACCTTTAACAAGCTTATATTTAATGAAATCATATTTAGTGTTTTGAATATATTGCATAGAATATGCAAATTTATGAAAATATTGTATTTCTAGGTTATAGACTTCATAACAACATGTTATATCTTTTATCAAGTCTATACAATCATTTCATAAGGTTTCAAAATGTTGTTTAAGTCAAAATATCAAAATATCAATTTTCAGGTTTTCATGTTTTGGACTATTTTGCAAAATGATGATATTTTTCATTTGGGAAGTCCTTTTTGAAAACCAGTTTTTGTAGCATGTGTATTATCATGTCGACAAAAGAGCCGTTGGCTCCTAACGGCTATTTCCTGAGCAGTTTTCTGGGGGCTTTTCTGTCTTTTGTTTTGGGTGTTTTTGGCTGAGTTTTGAGAGGGTATATATACCCCATTGCTGATGTCTTTTCAAAAACCAAGAGAATGGTTTAAAAGTTTTAACAAGGGTTTAAACTTGTTTAGTGTTTGTTTAAGTTTGTTTTAAGAAGCTTTTAAGCATTTGAGTGTTTCAGTTTTGTGATTCAATTCAACAAGAGCTTGAGGAGATAATCTATTGGTGTTTGGGCATCCAACTCTTCTCCCTCCACTCTTGAGATCTTGAGAAGTTTTCTAAACTCTATTTCTAGCTATTTTATATATTTGATTATCATTGTTATTTAGCTAGAACTACATTGAGTTTAGTTTAGATTTTGATTTTACTTCATTGTTAACACACCCACATTGAGGCTTTCTAGTATTTACATTACATAGCTATAGTTGGGTTGGTTGAGAGATTGTAACTTTGAGCTTGCTTGCTTATAATCTGTGTTTCTCACTCCATATTAGGAAGAACAATCCTTATTTGTTACATTGTGAGATTGCTTTAGCGTTTTCGGTGAGGCTATGAAACCGAGTGTGTTGCTGTTGAGGTTTTCGGTGAGCTAGAAACGAGGTTGGTGGGTGAAAGTTTTCGGTTGAACTAGAAAACCGATTGCTGGAGGCAAGGTGACGTTTCCTGGTTGAGCGTTGAAACGACACTGTGTGGTTGTAAACGTTATTCGGGTGAGCGTCAGAAAACCGTTCGTGATAGTGGATTTCTCCCCGGGAGTGGGGAGCGGAGACGTAGGACGGAAGGTCCGAACTCCGTGATCATATTGCTTGTTTGAATATGCTTTGGCGTTCTTTCATATTTATGTTCATATCTTATATCACCATTGTCATTAGATCTTTATGTATATCATCCACTATCTAGTTTAGATTGTTTACCCCTTGTATTAGTTTATATATCCTTGCATATATATAATTCATCATCTAGGATATATCTTTGTTGTTCATATTGCTTATTCTAGCACATATATCTTGTAGTAGTTCATACTTGCTAGGATAACGTATTAATTAATTTTAATTGGCATTTAATCGGATTAGATTAGCATAAGACCCTAATCACCCCCCCTCTAGGGTCTAACATTTGAAACGCCCAAAAGTATGGATTTCACATTTCACCAGACTAGTTGGTATTTGTCAAATCCTCACCCCCACGAAATCCCAACCCCTCAAAACTCCGACTCCTCTTTTTTTCCTCTCTCACGCTCGTGTCGAAGTCCCGACTCCTCAAAGCTCGATCTCGATCTCGATCCATCGCATGTAGCCTCGTCCTCCTCTCCTCCACTCTCTCTCTCTCTCTCTCTCTCTCTTCTCTCTCTCTCTCTCTCTCTCTCTCTCTCTCTCTCTCTCTCTCTCTCTCTCTCTATCTCTCTCTCTCTACTGTCTCCTATCTCTTCCCCTCCATTTGAAACCCTAGATCTGAGCTAGGGTTTTTGGTTGTGATCGTCGCGGCTAAAACCCTAGATCAGAGCTAGTACTGTCGACATGACCCCCATTTATGATGGTTTATGCCATCAAAATATTATTTTACCAAAAATTTCTAATTTTGTGATGATTTCATTATGGATATGTATTAGGGTGTGGTGATTTTGTTGGGTTCTTAGCTAATTCGATTTTGATGAGAAGCGGGATAAATGGAAATCCTAGAATAGGCTAAAAAATTCCAATTCCAATTCAAATATTCAGCACAGTTGGTAAGTAATCAATGCAATTGCTAAATGAAAAACAAAAAGGTTATTGTTTAGTAAATACCTTTGATATATGAACTCCAAGACTTCTATGAACACCTGAGCACTTGATACAAATGAATACTCCCAGACTCGATGACCTGATTTTAGCCATTTGGTTATTTGATGTGGAGTATAAAACATCAACTTACAAATAAATTGTGTTCTCTGACATTGGTTTTGGATTTCCAAATTCTCAAGTATAATGGAAAAAAATTGACATCATATAAAGAACATGAATAGTGAAATATTATCATCTTCAAAGTAGATGTACTTTGCTTTTTTATGTATATTTATTATCTTCTGTATACTAATACTAATGCAAGAAGTTCACTAGTAGCAACGTTTCACTGCATGTTTACATACATATTTGCACAGTGAATTCACCACAAGCAGAAAATATGGAATTTTGCAACATCATCTTTCTCTTATGTTGAATTGCAATAGTACTTTCCGTATTTATTTTAGCTACTTTGGTGATGATTGTCTTTTTTCCCTTTCTCTTAGAGAGCCACTTTTAATGCTATATAATGTGTTTTTAGGCATAGACATAATATTTCCACTAATGGAAAGCCTGCAGGGTTTTGTCTACTTCCATTGTTATTCTGTGTATTTTTCATACCAGAATTTTTTTTCAAGGCCAAAATCTCATCACAAAGTTGTCTGTTTGTTTTGATGAGAAGTGAGATAAATGGAAATCCTAGAATAAACAAATTTCATTCTCACAAAATATTCTTTCCTATAAAGATTTGCTAGGGATCCAGAAGATTCCCAAATAGTGAATATTGCTTTGAATTAGATGTCAAGTTAATCGCCTAGTCAATTTAGAATGTGGAAGAAAGCTCTGTGGATTTCTTATATTTTTAAAAGCTTTTTGTGATTTTTGATTGTTGACGTATGGTGTGTTTGTAGGAGTTTGCTACTTTCTATTAGAACTTATGGGCTTTTTGTCAACGATGAAGGAAGATGAAAGCTTTGATACGAAAAAGGTCCATCTTATCGTTCCTTAATATATTTGCACTCCTCAAGGAGATAATTGATGGTCTAATTTACTTACGTGCATACTTGTTCAATTATTGGACGAATTTAGTTTATAACTTTAAATTCTCATAGATTAGAATCTTCATATCTTCATTTTCATATTTATTTGTATTCTGATTAAATTCCAAACTGAATCCTGATACACATTATTTTTCCTTTCACTTAGAAGTTAGACTGGTTGATTGTTTCTCATTTGTATAGTTTCACTAGTACAAAGAAGGTCTGCCCTAACGGTTGTAACCGTTGGGGCAGATAGAATCCCCAACGGTTAGGACCGTTGGGGCAGAAAAAACACCCGTTGCTGCAAGTAGCGTTGGGGCTGAAACTGCCTCAACGGGTGTAAATTCTGCACCAACGGTTCCACCCGTTGGTACAAGTAAAAATATAATTAAATATTTAAAAAAATAAATTATGAAAAAAATAGCGCCAACGGTTATAACCGTTGGTGCAAACAACAGCACCAACGGTTGTAACCGTTGGTGCAACATTTTGCACCAATGGTTACAACCGTTGGTGCAAAAAAAAAAATAGCACCAACGGTTGTAATCGTTGGAGCAACATTTTGCACCAATGGTTACAACCGTTGGTGCAAATATCAGCACCAACGGTTGTAACCGTTGGTGCAAATATCGTGCATTAACCATTTCAAAACTTGCACCAATGGTCCCAACCGTTGGTGCTTGTGTTTTTCCTTTTTTTCACTTTTGCCTACAACGTTTACATATAACATTTCCCACAAAAATATATAATATACATGTTCACAACATATATATTCCCATGTATAAAACAAAAGATTGACTAGAATCAAAATACAACAACTTATAAATTACTCAAGTCCCAAAAGAGGATATCTGAAATATACAAATTGCACCAATGGTTACAACCGTTGGTGCAAAAAAAAAAATAGCACCAACGGTTGTAATCGTTGGAGCAACATTTTGCACCAATGGTTACAACCGTTGGTGCAAATATCAGCACCAACGGTTGTAACCGTTGGTGCAAATATCGTGCATTAACCATTTCAAAACTTGCACCAATGGTCCCAACCGTTGGTGCTTGTGTTTTTCCTTTTTTTCACTTTTGCCTACAACGTTTACATATAACATTTCCCACAAAAATATATAATATACATGTTCACAACATATATATTCCCATGTATAAAACAAAAGATTGACTAGAATCAAAATACAACAACTTATAAATTACTCAAGTCCCAAAAGAGGATATCTGAAATATATAAATGTCTTAAGTATGTTAATTAAAAGTATAAGTCACGGCTAATTTAATCGAATATAATCAGCAAAAGCTTTGTGGATGTCCTCCTCGCTATAGCCCTCCTGTGTAAAGCTCCCTAAGACGCCCCCCAGCATGCCCCCCAGCACGCCTCCCAATCGACTAGCAAGAGGGTTTTGTGTCGAAATATCCCGAGGAGAACATTGAGCAGCAGATGTAGAACCCTGAGCATCCGGAGAATGATGAGCTAAAGTCGGGGGAGTAGTAGCAGGAACAACAGGTGGTGGACGAGTGGTCTGAGAATCAATCTGTAAAATAATACATGTAATAAATCGAATTCACACTAAGTATATCCAAACATGAAAACTTAAGCTTAATAAACAAGCCTTTTGTTGTATGAATAATTTATGACATGCATTTGTAGTGTTGAAGCATTTGTGACATGAATGCGGCTAACTAAGTATATCCAAACATGAAAACTCAGGTTTTTTTTTGTTCAAAACCGAGTTACTAAACAGTAGCTAATCATCTTCAAAATGCATTATGCATGCTATCAGACTATTACAAATTGTATAAGATAATACCTGATTCTTCGAGGTACCCAAATACATTATGCATGCTATTATAATGTCGCGTGGGTACCCAAATACCCCTTCAAGGCACTTGAGGAGCCACCTGATTCTTCGATTTGAGCTCTCTGTAGCTCAACAAAAAAATATCTATAACATATCATATTATAAATAAAGAATACTTTATACCACTCTCTGTTTTGCTCAAACTATGCTCCTCGAGCCACCTGTATAGGTTGCTCGACCTCGCTTCTTAGATTCTCGATTCACCTTATTTCATTTTGCCTCCGCCTACACATAAAAGTAAGACTTAGATTTCAATCTGATACTAAGTATATACTAGACATCATATTTATTGTTAAATATATACCTGCTTGCTCTTAGAAGAATAAAACGAGCATAGGTCACCCCACCAATTTTCATCAATCCCTTCAAACACCTTTTCCTGGAAGAGAGCACGTCTCTTCTCTTCTGGGGTCTTCAACCATAGTTCATAGCACTCCGTCTTCACCTGATTACGATTGCCTCGGACCCTTTCATACATCTTTGTCTTTATGCCTCAGTAGATAACAGGAAGGTTGAGTGGACAATAAGGATCTTGGGGCAAAAACTCATAATCTTTCTGCATATTTAACAAAATTAATGTATTAGAGTATATATGTACCAAATGATACTAAATTATCTTGATTTTGCAAATTAAAAATGTCTTTAAACCTGAGCTTGGAGGAAGAAGTTTTCAAATGAACGCTCATGATGCGCACACCAGTTCAGATGAAGTGGAAAGTTCGTAAATTGACGGCTTTTCTGCCCAATATATTGCCCAAATCGCTCAGCATTGGAGCCAATTATGCGAAACTCCTCATCAAAATGCAAAGGGAATGCCGGCTCATCTGTCTCGGGACTCGGCGCCAATCGATGGGCTTTATTCTTCCCCCGAGTCTTCTTACATGCCCGTGGTAGCCCTGCATCGAAAAAATATGAAACAAGAAAGGATACTAGAAAATAAAAAGGATATTAACAATAATAAAATCAAATGATATATATACCTTCAGTTCTTGTAGCACGCTTCTCTGCACATTTAGCAGCACGATTAGGACGATAGTTTCTCAAATGTAAAGGACGAGCTGCTGATACGGATGCAGAGGCATCCTCTCCAACTATATAACAAAATGTAATAATATAAGTACCATCTGGATAAAATAATACAAAATACATTTGACATTAATGCATTAACAAAATACATTTGACATTAATGCATTAAATAATACTTGCCCATCGAGTGTACAGATGGTATGGAGTGTGTAGAGGTCGGCAAATCATGCTCCTCAGGCTGAGGTGCTATATTTTGAAAGAAAACAATATAATATCAAAAAAAATTATGCAAACAAAACAAGAATCAAAATAAAAGTCTACTAACCTGCACGGGAAGATGCAAAATCTACCCTATAAGAAGACTCCGGACTAATGTGATCCATATCTCTATCGTCGCTGCAGAAGGATGTAGAGGGAGGAACACTAGGGATAGATATCGAACGACGAGCGCCTTCTAGCTCCCTCTGACGCTCCCTCGCTTAATGCAAGAGCTTCTTAGGCGTCATCCGTCTAGTTTTGGACTTTGATGGTCCTCGACTAGACATTTCTTTGTCAACCCCTAAACAAGAATAAATATATATATGAGATGCGTGCAATACATGTGTGTAAATTTCAAGATGATTTTCAATGATTATTACCTTTTTTCTTTTTACATGTGTGTAAATATATATATGAAAATATTAACATATGGATATTTTCAATGATTATTACCTTTTTCTTTTAACAGACTCCTTAGACGTTGTAGGAATATCTACAACGATTTCGTGATCGAAATCATTCCTAACCCATGAAACTTCATGCTCACACTCAACTCGAGATACATTTTGATCTATGGAAATAGTAGGTTGTAGCAATCTAAGTCCTTCATCATCAGAATCTATCTCAATGTTGTCCTCTATGTCAACATCCGCGAATTGTGGTACATCGTAGGTATCTCTCGGCTTCCATCGACAAACAACACTCCATCCTGAATGCTTCAAGCATTTTGAGTAATATACTTGAAATGCTTGTTCCGGGAATATATATGGTTCATCTTCAAACTCAAAAAGATTATTGTTTACACTAGTCAATCCATATTCATCTTTCCAAGTCCCGTATGTGTCTCTCCATTTTCCATGCCCGTTTCTTGTATGATACCAAACACACTTAAATATATATATATACTAGTTTGGCTCTTCCCGGATAGCGAATACCAAGTATTCTATCCAAATACCCATAGTAAATCATTCCTTCAGCTCCAATGGCCGCAATTTTACTATTCCGGGTAGTCCGAGATTCTTCTATCTCCTTGATTTCAAATTTGTAACCATTTATACCAAATCCTTTGTACTATGCAACCTCCAGGCTTGGATGTCGAGCTAGACATCTCAAATCATCATCTAATATTAATTCTGAGTTTGGATCTTGGACCTGAGAAAACAGTTCATCATTCCAATTCTAGGAATATAAAGATAAAATTATAGATTAATACAATGACATATAAGAAATTCTTACATAATTTTTAAACCAGGCACAAAAATACAATGACATATAAGAAATTCTTACATAATTTTTAAACCAGGCACAAAAATTTTCTTGATGATGCTTCTCCAACCGTTCATCATTCCAATTGTGATGCTCCTCATGTAATTCATCCTTATGAATTATATTCTCAACATGAATTGTTAACATCAACATTATATTATTTCATGCATACATACACATAATAGTAAATGCAAAATAGACTTACCCTCTAACTTCCTCAAGGCAACGCTATTGAGGAGGATAAATTGATGTATCTGATTAATAAATGTGATTCCCATTATCGTGTAAGTTGGTTTGCCATGTGTTCTATCATGAATACGCACAGGCCTATTGAACTTCGTCTCTATGTTTTCATCCAAATAACGAGAACAAAATGTCGTTACATCCTCCAGGAGATAACCTTCCATTATAGAACCCTCTGGCCGATTTCTATTCCGAATGTAATTTTTTAGAGTGAGAAGGTACCTACAAATACTAGTATTAGATTACTACATAAAAACATACAAAATAGAAAGTTATATTTGTTGTGTCAAAGAAAAAAGCAAAACACCTTTCTATAGGATACATCCACCGATATTGTACCGGTCCAGCAAGCCTTGCTTCGGTTGCAAGATGAACAGTCAGGTGTATTATAATATCAAAGAATGATGGTGAAAAAATCTGCTCAAGCTTGCACAATATTAAGGGAATTGCTTCTTGTAGCTTCTCCAACTCCTTGTCCTCAATGATTTTAGCACACAATTCCCTAAAAAAGCTGCAAAGTTCATTGATCACTAAACCAACAGATTCAGGAAGCGAAGCCCTAAGGGATAGTGGGAGAAGGTGCTCCATAATAACATGGTGATCATGACTCTTCAACCTATCTATCTTGCCTTTTACAGTCTTTATCATCTTATTAAATGATCCAGAAAACCCTGTAGGAACCTTCAGCTCATGCAATACCTCCAAAAATATTTTCTTTTCTAGTTTTGACATATGATAAACGGCATTGGGGAGTACAAATTTTCCTGGTTTACCTAATTTAGGTATAGGGTGTGTTCGCGGGAAAAATCGTGTCTTTCTTCATTGATATCATTGCCATCTTAGTTAACAACTTTATGCGTTACAAAGATCCGGTCTTTTTATAAGATCCGGTTACAATGAAAATCAAAATACAAAAAAGAAAGATTACAATTTATTTCCTTTTATGTCGAACGAATCGCGAGCTCCTGTTTTGCGGTCACTCGCTTTGTGTGGGTTCTTTGCCTGCGCCGGGGTTATTTGCCGTGGACCACCGCGTGATCTCGATCCGGTCGGATCTACACGATATGACGGGTA
Organism: Asparagus officinalis; assembly: GCF_001876935.1. Classification (NCBI taxonomy): domain Eukaryota; kingdom Viridiplantae; phylum Streptophyta; class Magnoliopsida; order Asparagales; family Asparagaceae; genus Asparagus; species Asparagus officinalis. Next base: position 37,752,840 of record NC_033799.1, on the reverse strand, counting down.
TTATCTCACGAAGGAAATAATAGCCGGGTGGGGTACTAATTCACCAAGGAAATAGTAGCCCAAGTGTCGAAATCGACCAAGCGAATTCGAGACTCTTCTCGGGATCTAAGAACCAAGCTTAGATCCGGAGGAAAATCGTGTAGATCTCAGATCCGGTCCCTCTCGAACACTTGCCTTGTTTGGCGTGGATGATCGCCGAGAACCGGATCTCAAAGTCCAAGTCTTCAATCTTCTAAAGCTCCAATCTTTTTTAGATCTCAGATTCCAATCCGGCAGAGCTTCGACCCTCCCAAAATCCAACCTCTGAAATGAACAATGCCTTGGCCTATTTATAGGCACTCAGAACTGTGCATTTGCACAGTTCTGAGCCTAGCCACCTGTGGGTGGCTCGGCTCTTGGCCGAGCCACCCACAGGTGGCTCGGCCTTGGCCGAGCCACCTGCAGGTGGCTCGGCTTTGGCCGAGCCACCTGCA
>NC_033799.1:37720829-37746925 GCF_001876935.1 Asparagus officinalis | reverse complement strand
TTCATCATTCCAATTGTGATGCTCTTCATGTAATTCATCCTTATAAATTCTATTCTCAACATGAATTGTTAACATCAATATTATATTATTTCATGCATACATACACATATAATAGTAAATGCAAAATAGACTTACCCTCTAACTTCCTCAAGGCAAACGCTATTGAGGAGGATAAATTGATGTATTTGATTAATAAATGTGATTCCCATTGTCATGTAAGTTGGTTTGCCATGTGTTCCATCACGAATACGCACAGGCCTATTGAGCTTAGTCTCTATGTTTTCATCCAAATAACGAGAACAAAATGTCGTTACCTCCTCCAGGAGATAACCTTCCATTATAGAACCCTCTGGCCGATTTCTATTCCGAATGTAATTTTTTAGAGTGAGAAGGTACCTACAAATACTAGTATTAGATTACTACATAAAAACATACAAAATAGAAAAGTTATATTTGTTGTGTCAAAGAAAAAAGCGAAACACCTTTCTATAGGATACATCCACCGATATTGTACTGGTCCAGCAAGCCTTGCTTCGGTTGCAAGATGAACAGTCAGGTGTATTATAATATCAAAGAATGATGGTGGAAAAATCCGCTCAAGCCTGGCCGAGCCACCTACAGGTGGCTCGGCCTTGGCCGAGCCACCTACAGGTGGCTCGGCTTTGGCCGAGCCCCCTTAGGCGGGTTTTCCGGTTTCCGTCGTTCGGGTTCCGTCGTTCGGGTTCCGATTTGTTGTTGATTTGGACTTTGATTCGGTTGCGTGGTTGACTTGTTCGGATTTGATTTGTTGATCCGGTTCCTGATTAGGCAGTAAGTCCACTTCTGAGTTCGAGTCCGAAACCGATCTTGATTCGATCGTCATATCACCGAGTTCGTTCTTGTTTAGATGACTCGGTGATTCCCCGAAACGTTGGTTCGATTCCGCGTGCGAGTGGATGCGTTCCAATGCTTGGGTGCGATTTGTTGGCTTCGTCGCCTCGTTAATCTGCTCCGTTGCGTATGGTTTGGCTTCGGCGTTAGCGGGATAACGGTAGTGCTTGGATACGTCGCCCGATGGTCCGTTTGTCGAAATTAACGTCATCGAGCTGTATTGTGGGACCTATAGGCAATTTTATACGCCTACAGATACCCCCTCCAAAGTATTTCAGCCTCGTTCTTTTATAGAAGAGTCTGGAATACTTTGGATGTGATTGTCCCAACCTTCAGTCGGCGTAGCGGGACTTTGGAATAAGGAGCAAGTTAAGTATGTGCTCAGATACCCCCTTCTCAATGTGCATGACGTCCAAATTGTGACGCACTGTATTTGTCACCCAATACGGTAGTTCAAAGAAAATACTTTTCTTATTCCATCATTGTGGCTTTTCCTGTCTTTCCTTTACTTTTCCAAAAATCACATTTTCATAATCATTCCATTGAGCAAGTATATCCGCTCCAGATAAGGGGACTGGAGCCTTTCGGTGCTCTGTAGTACCATCAAAGTGAACATCATAACCATGTACAGAATATCCTGATAGCATTCCATATGCAGGAAAATCATTAATTGTCCACATTAAGGCTGCACGTATTATGAAGGTTTCCCCTTTATCTGCATCATATGTCTCCACACCATCAATGAATAAAGACCGTAACTCTTCGATGAGAGGTCGGAGATAAACGTCGATATTATTTCCCGGTGAACTGGGTCCATCAATCAAAAGAGGCATCATAAAATATGATTGATCCATAGCCAGCCACGGTGAGAGATTATAAATCATCATTACAACCGGCCATGTTCTAGAATTTTCTATGATTTAAAAGTCCAAATTTTATGATTTTAATTATTTTGTTCCTTAAAAAAAATTTCTAGAATCAATTTGTTTTGTTATCGGTACTATTGAGTATTATTTTAAATAATATGTTGTATTATTAATATTACTACGCATCATTTTATATAATACATGGTATTATTAATTACGTATTTTTGCTATAATTTATTGTATTATTTTTACTGTTACATATTATCTGTCGTATTAGTATAACTAGTACGTTTTACTATGTATATAATTATCTCATAATTATTTGATTTTAAATATGAGTAAATATATTTTTATTATTAATTATTCTTGTTTAATTATATAATATGTGTATAATTCGACTATTTTGTATCAGCTGTTGTATTAGCACAACATGTATGTTTTTATTTGTAGATAATTATTCCGTAATTAGTTTAATTTTTAAGTACTTATAATTATTTATTTTAATTATTTTGATTAATTTTCTAATCCTAATATTATATATGTATATAAATACCCGTAACCAAAACCTCTCTCTCCACTCCCCTGAAAACTACCCCACGTACACGCATGTCATCCCCAACTTCATCATTAAATAATCTGCTTTTCTCTCTCCATCTCTCACTTCATTTCTCTCTCTCGTACAGTATCCTCTCCTTTGTTCTCTCTCTTCAAAAGAACCCAACTCCTCTTCCCCAAACACCGCCGCCTTCATCATCTCTTCCTCCCTCCGCCTCCTCTCCAGAACCCCGACCGCTCACCGATCTGCAGACCGCCGCCACTTCTGTGCAGCCTCTATCCACCACGCTCCCTACCTCCTTCTTCCCTCCTCGACCCCGTTCGAAGCCGCCGGCGGACTCCAGCCCCACGTCGCGCCGAGCACTACCCGGCAGCCACCGCTCCTCGCTCTCACCGTCCGACGCTCACGAACCAAGGCAAGTCCCCTTCTCTTGTTTTGTATTCACAGATATAGCATTGCTCGTGATGTATTGTGGGAATATAGTTAAACTGTACATGGTAATATAATAAAGTGTGAGCAAGTGTGTAGGTACTTAGCAAGTGATTAGTGAAATATGTATTTGATTGTTTGATGCGTGTATAGATGGCAGTGGTGAATAACTAATGATAACAGTCATTGTGATAAATAAGTCTTATTAATAGTGTAATTAAGATTTTCAGTATGATAGTGTTAAAAAGAGAGTGGAAATAGTGAATTGAAATAGCCTATAGGAAGATGTAGCAAGTTGTAAATAGATGTATACAAGTATTAGAAATGTTGAATTAAAATATGGATGTGAGTGAGGTAGTATGAAAATGTATGGTATTAGGTGAGAACAAATCATATGGAACGAGTACTGTAGATAAAAGTAGCACATAGGTAGATAAATGCAAGAATGTAAAGATAAGAATTATTTTCAAAGAAAAGGAATATTTTAAAGTTTACTTAGAATAATTATTATAAATTAAAAGAATTTATTTTGTGAAAAGAATCTTTTGTTTAGGAAAATTATAATAATTTAAAATAAATTATTTTGTAAAAAGGGATTATTTTCTGAATTACGTAGATGATGTTTATGATTTATGATTCTTAGATTTAATTACCTGATATGCTATGACTGTACATGATCAGTTGTATTTGTTATTTCTTGTTGTGATTGAGAATCGTTAGTAGTCATGATCGTAGTGACCTTACGTGACTTAGAGGCATGTGTCGTGTTGACTTAGAAAAGCAAGAAGAGTTGAGATGGGGAATTCCTGGTTTAGGTGATCGGATGTGATTGTTGATTATTCCAGGCTCGCACCAACGATATTCCTGTGTAGCGTTGGGGTGGGTCTGAGGTGATGTGATATTATGCTTGTTGATTATTTCCAGGCTCGCACCAGTGAAATTCCTGTGTAGCACTGGGGTGCGTCTGAGGGGGGTAGTGAAACGTTGTGTGTATAACAAAATACAACATTGCCGACGAAACAAAAACGTCGGCAAAAGTTTAAAAAACGTCGGGAAAAATTTTTCCTGACGCAAAATGCAGCGTCGCTAACGCGTCGCCAAAAGTGCGTCAAGGAAAGTATTTGGCGACGCAAATACACCGCGTCGCCAAAAGTACACTTTTTGCGACGCGCCATGCGTCGGGAAAAGTATAGTTTTTAGCGACGCATAATATTTTGCGTCGGCAAAAGTGTGCTTTTGGCGACGCATGCAGCGTCGGCAAAAGCTATGCGTCGGCAAAAGTATAGCTTTTAGCGACGCTATCTTGCGTCGCCAAAAGTATAGTTTTTAGGGAAAAGTATATCTTTTAGCGACGCATAATATTTTGCGTCGGTAAAAGTGTACTTTTGGCGACGCATGCAGCGTTGGCAAAATCTATGCGTCGGCAAAAATATAGCTTTTAGGGCGACGCAAGCTTACGTCGCTAAAAGCTATACTTTTGCCGACGCAAGATAGCGTCGGCAAAAGTATAATTTTTGGCAATGGTAAAAAGTATAATTTTGTCGACACTAATTTACATCGTCAAAAGTAATATCTTTTCTGTCAACTACAAGCCTACACTAAACTTGAACATCCACAAAAAATTTACTCTCATTCACATCAACAAAGAAACCAAACATGAAATTATACTCCAAACAAGTTGCATATTATGATAAACAAAGCATTCACATCAACAAAGAAACCAAACATGAAATTATACTCCAAACAAGTTGCATATTATGATAAACAAAGAATTTGCTCCCATTACAAAATAATTACATTCATTTCCATTTCCAAGTCAACACTCAAAGGCCTGTTTAAATATTCCAGTTTGCCATATTCAGTGTTTTCCATTACAGAGAATGACACATTATAAGATTTACAAGAAACTAAACTAAGTTGGAAAAAAAAACTTGAAGTGAAAGAACGGCATGATCAGTGAACCTCTTCACAAATGAAGTATATTTTCTGGTAGAGTTTTTGCGACTCTGTCTAACTCCTGCATTTGTTTCTTTGCAGTCACTCTATCAGGGCCGCAATACATATCCATAAGCTTTCATGTGTGGTAGTCCTTGTAAATGTTTACAAGCTCACAAATAATCTTCCTACAAACAGCCCTTGAAGTCACCCTTGAAGTCACCTCTGGTGTTATGGCAACCTGCTCCAGCCAAAGAAATAAGATACATAGCAATAAAATGAGCTAATTAAATACACCTACACTGTAGTTTATAATGCAGTGTCCCAACAAAAAAACTGAGAGCACAGAACTACAAATGACACTAAGAAACAAACATGTAACTGAAGTTTACAAATGGAATACGTACTCTCTACTTTCAAACACCTTTAACACAAAAAATTCTGAAACTAATTAGCAAAACAAGATATATTATAGTTCCATTCTGTCATAAGAACTATCATAATTATGAAAATAAATTGGCGATCCATTTAAGTTGTGTCAGGAACTGTCATAAGAAACAAACATGTAACTGAAGTTTATACATGCTGCTTTTATTGCCTTCCAAAATCCTTGTTAGTCTCTGACCCCTTGGCTCTAATGAGTTAGTGACAGTAACTGTCAGCTAGCGGTTGTTCATATCTAGGTAGGCCAAATTGCTAGTCCTAACCTTCTATATTTTTCAGTTTCTAACGCCGTTACTCGTTACCTTTTGAAGAAAAGTGAAATTAGGGTCATTCACAATATCAGAAATACAGTTCTGGCACTTAGACTAAACCTGTTGATATGTGCCATTTAATTCCAAAATGAAGCATTGAATCCTACCTAATTGTTTTCAGCAATGATTGTTCATGTGATAGCATACAGTGAACAGATTGTAGAAAAAAAATAGATGACATGAATATGGATCAGCTGCAATATCAGGGCAATAAGTGTCCAGGTATCATAAACTGTAAAAAAAATAATAAAAAAATAAAAAGAAAAAAAAGAAGGTTGGGCTTCTACGAAGGCAGCGGTGAAGAATTTCCAGAAATATGATGAGAAAAATTGTACGATAGCTATAGTGTTAAACCATATTTTCAGGGTTAGAATACTGGGTAATGAAGAAACATGCCAAAGAAAAACTCAAACAAGAACGCTAAAATAAAAGAACGACTATATTGTAAAAGTTAGAACCAGTAACAAGTGCTCTTAACGGTGCCATAGACATAGTTAAAGGAGTTGCAACGATCAGAGAGAGATCAAGAATATATGAATCCACACTAAAAGACATATAGATGCTAACTTATACAGGGAATGCCCTTCAGATAAATGAGAAAGAATTAACCCTTCCACAATACTTGAGAAACTGATGCTATCCTTTCTTTTCATGGTAAATTTAATTATCGAATACTATATTTTGAAAGAGTAAAACATATGAAGGCAATCCAAGTAATCAGTTCCAGCTCAAGTTCTTTATAAAAACACCAACTCTAACGATAAAATGGAATAGCAACGCGAAATAATAACCAACAAGAGATGCGGGAGAGAGAACCATACAGCACACCAAATCTGGAGGCGCTGCAACCGCACTGATGGAAAGCTTTTCCGACCGGAGAAAGAAACCAACTTCTAGCAAGAGAAACCACTAACTACCTACAAAATTGTCAAGTGCTCTGCTTAGTTAAACCAAGTAGACTCACTCCATATCTTATTGCATGCAAATTATGATCTAAAGGCCTGTATCATAGTGAATACGTGGACCAAATTCCATACAGCTTATTCAAAATCTGATTGTCACGGCAAGACATATTTCCTTGACTTTCCTACAAAATTATCTCATGTCATTCATGGCCAATTATAGTCCCAATAAAAGAGTATTCACAAAAATACAGACAAAACCAACATATCATTTGTGAAATGAATGAAAAGACCACAAAATTTTCATTGATACAAATAAGATTATCAAATGTATTCCTCGAGGTTGTAAAATGAGATCCTATTCCTTTTCCTACCTACAACTACAACATCATAGGCGCAGTTGCTTTAAAAATAACATTCATTTCTTTCTTAAATCTTGAAACATGCAAAGTAGCAAAAATAAGAAAAAGGCTACTAACAACGCCCATTCATTTCTTTCTTAAATCTTGAAACATGCAAAGTAGCAAAAATAAGAAAAAGGCTACTAACAACGCCCACTAAACATGCAAACAGTCCAATTAAAACGCAAAGTAGCAAAAATAAGAAAAAGGCTACTAACAACGCCCACTAAACATGCAAACAGTCCAATTAAAACAATCAAGCTGTGTAACAACTAACCAATATTGACACTAATCCATTGGTGCACGTAACCAAATATTTGAAACGACCGAATGCATGAAGCCGCAGAGCTAAGAACAGTAACCATCCAAATCTATGGTAATCAGAAACATAACCTGTACTAGAGGGTAACCATCCAAATCTATGGTAATCAAAAACATAACCTGTACTAGAGGAGACTGCAGGATGCTGAACACTCCCTGAATTGCACTTAAAGAACTCTTGATACGCACGTTTGTAGTACCTGACATACCATGCAAGTTTATGATGATCAGTTGTGGAAACCTGTCAATTAAAAATGTAAGAGAACTAGAAACAGGCAGAGTGTATAAACACAGAGCATACACCTATGCACACAGTAAGATGCAGAGCAAAGAAAACCCAGCATATGAAAAATAGGGACATATCCTTAGATCACCATTTCACAACAAAATCACCATCACACTGGATCTGACCATCACTTTCGAAACTGAGAACTGGCTATATGTTTAGTTATCACAAGCAAAAAAACATCATATGCTATTTTTAAGTTGAAATCATACCACAACTTGTTTGCATGTTCGTCATCACAACATCATCTATTATAGCTGTATCCAACATATTGGAACCATACTAATAGCTGATATAAAATTACTAAAGAATTGTCATCAGATGCAGTTTACAGTTATTTAAGCTGCTTAGCAATCCATCAAACAATACTTATAGCACAAAGAAGTACCAAGTTCAATAAAGTGAGGAGAAAAAGGTGCATGTTTAGGCATTACAAATGACAAAAGCAAAACCAGAACAGAAGGTTATAGCCAAAGAGACCAGACAAGACAAGAAAGCAAGTTGTTGGTAAAACTGTCATTAAGAAGTTCAATAGGAACTGCTTCCTTCATAACATCTTCTAGGGGAAACTCACAAGTATTAACTGCCCTTACTACAGTGACTTACCATGATAATTTGCATTAATCGACGGAAATATAACAGATCATACTAGATGGACGCTTGGGCCTTTACCTGCTAAGAAGACTTAAATGGACAAAATTTGCCTGTAGCTCCTTCAACTATTGCAAACAGGACAGCCAAACGAACAACAAACAGGGTCAAATAATGGATAAAAGAAAGTTAAATCAACCCATACAAAGATGGAAATGAAATGCTTTAATACCTCAAGTCTCTTTTCCCAATCCGAACCATAAAGCCCGCTTAGAATGTAAATCAGAAAAAGAAAAATACATGAGACCTAAGACCTAAATAAATACCAAAAGTAGAGAAAATTTCCCCTAAATCTGAGAAATTTAGCAGAACGAACCTTGCAGAGATTAGAAAATCGAGCTTCAATCGCGCCGCCCTCATCCGAACGCGACGAAATCTCCAGCTTCACATCCTCCATTTCTCAAAATCAACTGAAAGAACAAGAAATACAACGGATCCGACGGAGGCAGCGGTGAACTTCGACGGAGGCGGAGATCTCCGACGATGGCGGCGGTAGGCTTCGACGAAGGCGGCGAACTTCAGAGAAGAAGGTTTGGGGGCGATTTTATGATGAGCAAGAGAGCGGGGGTGGGGGTCTTCGTGAAAATAAAAGGGGGGATTTTCCCGACGCGGATAAATAAAAAAGCGTCAAAAAAGATACAACTTTTAGCGACGCCAAATAGGTACGTTGGGAAAATAACACTTTTAGCGACGTTAGTCTAATACGTCGCTATAAATGCATATTATTAGCAACGCTAATCCTAAAACGTCGCTAAAAAACTATATTTTTGCCGACGAAAATAAAAAAACGTCGGGAAATCCATAACTTTTACCGACGCTAAGTTAAAACGTCACTAATAATATACACTTTTAGCGACGCTAATTATAAACGTCGGGAAAAATATATTTTTTGCCGACGCTAACTAAAAACGTCGGGAAAAACATACTTTTTGGCGACGTATTTAACCATGCGTCGGGAATAAGCGTCGGGAAAAGTGCAATTTGTTGTAGTGATGATTTTGTGAACAACCGGTTATCCGAGAATATGAACCTTGACTCTAGTGAGATGTGAACCAGTGAGTTGTGATAGGATGGCTAGTTGTGTTCTTTTCATACATAGATTGGGGTTAATATTTAATTATCTACAATTTGAGACATATGGTATATACATGAGGGTTTCCTTGTTTGGATTATTTCGCTCGACGTACTACGTCTCTTGTTGTAGATTTTTAAATATTAATTCCATCTATTGTATGACCTTGTTGCTTGGATGTTTTTGATCGCTACCTGCATGATCTTGTTACTTGGTTGATTTCTGGATTCATCTGATTATTAGTCCAGTTGCACGCCTCTTTTGTTACTACTATCATCACATGTTCTATTTCTATTTCTGTTATAGCATTGATCATGCATATATTATTATTACTGTTATTGTATTTGTTCCTGCCTTGGGGGATCTTGTCGTGTGTTCCACACGCTGACGTACTCCTATTTTCTGGGTGTACGTCAGATTTAGGAGATGAGCAGCCTCAGTTCGGGATAGTACAGGAGCCAGATGATTTGCAGCAGTAAGGTCTTCCAGATGGATCGGAATAACAATCTGAAGCGTAGTGGTTTTCTTTCATAGTAGTAGTTGGATATTAAAACTCTTTTACCGTACTTTTCTTTAGTTTGATGATAGATTTAGTTATTTTATCTCCTTTTATTATGGACTATGTATTTCTTATTTCCTAGTTGAACTGTTGTTGTAATGAGGGTATGTTTGACCCGTATCTTGTGTCTGGGATGATTTACCATTGATGATATGTCTATTTTTATTCTGGGTTGTCTTTATATTCTTGCTATGTGTGATCAGGGACCTGTGACTTCGTATTGTATTGTTTCTAGACGCTTAGCGTATTGGATTGAGAAGAAAAGAAAGAAAAAAAATAAGATAGTGTATATTTCTTCTCAATCAATACGTCGCGGGCTTGCTCGCGTCCCGATTCCCTGGTATTTTGGGAAGCGGGGCGTGACACATCATAAAATATGATTGATCCATAGCCAACCATGGTGAGAGATTATAAATCATCATTACAACCGGCCATGTGTTGTGTGGATTACCATTAAAACTAAAGGGGCAAAAGCCATCACTAGCTAGTCCGAGCCTGATATTATGAGGATCCTGACTAAATATTGGATGTAACTTGTCGAAATTCTTCCATACGGGTGAATCTCTCGGATGACTCATTTTTCCATCTTCACTTGGAAGAGCACGATCATGCCAGGTCATTGCCACCGCTGTCTTCTTATACTTGTAAAGTCTCTGCAGCCTCTGTGTAATAGGAAAGTACCATACTACCTTGAGAGGTATGTCATTCTTGCTACTATATGCCTTCTTCTTATATCTGGACACCCCACAAGTAGGACACTCTTTCTTATATGAGTTTTCTTTCCAATACAGTACACAATCATTGGGACATGCATGAATCTTCTCACAATTTAAACCCAGATTAGACATTATCTTTTGAGCTTCATACCAGCTATCAGGGACATTGATCCCAAGAGGCATAGAATCTTTCCGGAATTTAAGAAGCATCGTGAATGACTTGTTGCTCAATTTGTTTAGGCACTTAATCTGAAAAAGCTGAACGAAACATAACAGCGTGAAATGTTTTGCATTCTCATAAATCGGTCTCCTAGCATCATTCATGTACTTCTCATACTCATCTACATATTGTTCTCATAAATCGGTCTCCTAGCATCATTCATGTACTTCTCATACTCATCTACATATTGTTCTTGTCTGGGAGGACTATCTTCAACATGATATACTCATCTACATATTGTTCTTGTCTGGGAGGACTATCTTCAACATGATTAGGGTCACCGAAAGCAACATCTACCATTTACTCCATCTCCTCTTCTGGAAACAAGTTAATATCGTCAACTTCTTCTTCTTCCTCTTCGACATTAATAGGAGTTATAATTTCTCCGTGATATATACCCAAGTTGTATAACCTCTAATAAAACCATACTTAACAATATGAAGTTCTACATCTTCCTCTTTACGATGCAAAGTATTCCCGCAATGGCTACACGGACAAAGAATCATGCCATGTTGGATTTTATCGTGTTCACGTACAAAGTTCATAAAAGAAGAAACTACTTCAATGAACTCAGGCTTTGTGCTTTTTTCACGATTCACATACATCGAGTCCTTAACCCTGATATAGTCATGAGCCATGATAACCTAACCAAGACAGAGTTAGTGATAACAACTCATAAATTAAGCACGCTTGCACTAATTTTCAGAAAATTATAAAAACTATATAGTTTGGTATAAATAAATTTTATTTACTTGTTTAAATTTAATCACAATTTTCATAAATGTGAAACATGCCTAGTGCATCAAATATTTATTATGTGTGAAATTTTCACTAGGCTTCTCTCAAGGCTTCAGTTAACATCCAAATAAATCATATCCTTGGTTAAGTCCAAATAAATTGTTGTTGACAAGGTAGTTGAATCTCATTAATCTATTTAAAGAGCTGAATAAAATAAATAAATAACTCCAAAGAAAGGAGCAGAATGACAACAAATGAGACACACCTGCTTCTCGCAAAAAAAAAAAAAAAAAGAACTTGACCCCTCGCACTCCCACCTCTTACAGGAGAGAACAAGGAGTGACAGACTACAGCGAGTTCTACGTGAGTACACCTTCCAAGGTGTATATATAGTTCTGATAACTTGTGCAATTTATCCAAGTTATGCATGAAATAAATTGCCATAACATGTAGTTTGATAAATGAAGTATGCATGCAATACTCAAAGCAGTTTCTATATCATCTCATTTTAATTTGATTACGATTGACTACAACCATCATCAATTCATAGCCTGATGTAAGCAAATCATAAAATATGAAATGTTTTAAGTTATCTGGCATACATTGGCATATTAGAATCATCAGTTTGTAGAAATAACAAGATCACTAAACTACAAAAGCAAGCATTGAGAACTAACCTAGCTTATAAAGAGAAACTTGCTGTTTTAAATGGTTTATATCACGATCAACGAACTAATATTATCGAACTTACACGAGAAGGGTCTTCGTAACTGTTGTTAGCACAAAGACATTTAACAACTTGATAAGCATGGAAGTTTTTTTTATCGACAAATAGGTGATGTTTGAGCTTCCGTGTGGTGATCTTATTAATGTTGCAGAGTTAACTTGCGTGTTTTGAATGATCTTCTTCCAAGATGAACCTCTAAAACATGATTGATATGAAACTACTTGAATGTGAACATAACCGTTGAATTTTTTGAACAGATTGTTTACACTGTAGAAACTTAATCAGCAACAAAGTTTCAGATTATAACTTAGACTTGCATTATGAAATTAGTTCCTATAATGAGAAGTTTTCACTTTGAATCTCATATGACAAGTTATACTTCCTTTTGTAGTACCAAAACCACAAGCTATACCATTTCTACTTTTTGTAATATGGTTAGGTTTGATACGACATTGTAAAATCTAATTAATTCAATAACATAATGACATCATTGTGTCTCCCATAACCAATTAGCAATTATAAATTAGCAATTAATGTCTGCAAACTTCACGAAGAAGCTAAAATGAGAAGTATATGCTGCTTTCTTAATTAGTCTGTCCCATGCCAACACGATTCACTAGTCATCAGTAGTGATCAGATCAATGCATGCATTGATGGAATGATCTACCTAATGCTAGAAAAATATTCAAAATTTGTGATATTGATCCAAAACAACTTTAGAGATACAACATTAATCATGAACGTCAGTCAACCTTTTATATATGAACTTTAACCCTCTTAGGTGAGCAATTGCGGATCACGTAGTTATATAGAGTGTTGGTGCTGATAATGACTGAACATATCTACATCCTTGCATGAGTTATTAATGAACGTTATATAGTGGGTGAGGGCACAACGATGGTATATCTAAACTTTTATGCCAGTTTTTAAATTTGAAGTGTTTGGTAAGTTAATCAAAAGAAAAGGATATGTGATTCATACAGTAGTGATTTTATTAAATTTCTCTTAGCTTGTTCATAAATCAACAAAGTTCCTTTCCATGAAATTTCGGAGTTCTACGTGTGTTTGTGTGTGTATCTCACTTACATGTACGTGGATTAATTCTACTTTACTCTTTACTGTTCTTTCTTACTACATAATAGATTATTGATGTCCAAAGCACGATACATTCTTTTCTAGAACTTACACTTAAGTATCAAATATGTAATGTCTGCAAATTAAATGACATTCTGATTGAATAATATCAAGTTTTTTTATTGATGTCTCAAGACCTTAATTATTTCTTGAAGCAAACATTATCGATAATCCGAGATTAAAAATCACTAAACCACATAACTACAATTCAATCATCAAATATTGTTCAACGTAAAGTGTTAGACCTGCACAAATTTTCTTCAAAGAAAGAATAATATTAAGGAGGTGGTTAAATACAGAAACCATAACAAAATTTTCTAGCCCACTATTTTGACTAACTTGAAGTGTAACAAAGCTAACAAGTGTAAACTAACATGCAGTGACAATTCCACTTCTACATTAGCTTGATATGTATTCCTGAGACAAATGGAATCCTAAAAATATCTTTAACTTGTGCTTTATAGGTTAACTAGTATACATATATATGTTTCATACGTAAAGACAATTTTTCAGTCATAAGAAGAAAACAATATATAGTGAATATTAGCATGTGACAGAAGATAATCAAATCCATTCGACTATCAGTGTCTTCAAATAAAATCAAAAGTAATTAATAAAGACAAAAAATAAACACTAATTTAAGAAGGAAAAAATAGAGGAAATATTAAGAAATAGCCTCACATACCTTTCAATGTAGAGGAGGATAAAAGGCAGCAGCGCCGGAGGAGTGGAAAACAGCTGCAAGAGGAGAAGAAGGCCAAATTAAGTGGTGATTAGGTTTTTGATGGAAAGGGAGATTAGGGTTAGGGTTTTCACCGAAGAGGAGGAGAGAGCGACAGAGCTTTGAGAATAATGTCCAATCGAGCGGCCGGTCTACTAGTGAAGGAGGAGGAGCTCGAATTAGAGGAGCTCGAATCAGGGTTTTTAGGGGAGAGGAGGAGGTGGCGAGAGAGCTCCGACGACGATGATGACGCCACGAGGAGGAGGGCGGCGATGGTTTTGACGACGAGAGAGGGAGTGAGGGCGGCCCTGGTTTTGGCGACGAGACAGGGAGGGAGGCGGCGAGAGAGCTCTAACGACGACGACGAGAGTAGATATGCATCAAAGGGAGCCTACACCAACAATGCATCAGTATCTGTTCTAGTTGGGTTCAGCTGAAAAAGAAGAGGAAAAACAAGAAGAAGAAGAAAGTAGCGGCGAGAGAGCTCGAACGAGGATGAGAGGAGGAGGGCGGCGCCGCTGGCCAGTTTTGGCGAGAGAGAGTGAGGGAGGGAGCGAATTGCAGAGATCTAAGGGAGAGGGATCGAAATAATTTGGGGGGAAATAAAATTTAGGGCTAGCGGGGGCGGGCCAGCTCTCCCTCCGATTTTTTTGTGGAAAAATTGAATGGCCCCAACGGGTTTACCCGTTGGTGCTGATAAATTTAGCCCCAACGGTTCCTACCACCCATTGGGGCTGCTCATGTTTGTACTAGTGTTCAATTTGTGATCAAAGTGTTTGTGTTTGGATTGGACACCTTGATGTTAGTTGAACAGTGAAACAAGTTGAATCTCTTCGTATGCCTGTTCTTGACTCCTGAGAGTTTTTGTGTCAGGTTATACAGATGAGATTTTAGTTAGATAAATGCACAAGTACTACATGTATGAGAAAATTCCACTTACTTTTATGACCATTTCATTACAAGTTCAATGTCCTTCACACACTCATGCTGTAAGTTTGTAATTTCTATTGTTGGTCTTTTATGGCTAGCATCTTTTATTACGTGCAATTGTATTTAGCCATAGTTCTCAACAGGAACCCAGATATTCTTATTGGTCATGATTTTTTGACTAAACTTGATGATGATCTTATATTTTTAAGTATACATCAAAGTTACATGTTTTTAGTTGACTAAACTTGATGGGTTTGGATATGGTTGTCTTTTCTTATGCTAATAGTGTCTATTATTCTTCAGAAATTGCTATTTAAATTCAGTTTGGTGCTATGTAGGTACCAAGAGCAAACCTTTGTTGTTTCAAGCTTTCACCTCTGTTTTCTTCATGAAAGGTTTCAGTCAATGCATTGAGATAGTTTCTTGTTGGACAACGAGATTCGTCAAATCTTTGAACTTGTTCAGGTAAGTTCTCTCTGGGATTTCTTTTTGGACAAGTGTTATGATATATGTTGTTTAGATGTCTTGAGTAGCATATGCTTTTTCTCATGCATTTTTCCTATAAAACTAGTACACTGCATGCATATTTTGGTAGCATATGCTTTTTCTCATGCATTTTTCCTATAAAACTAGTACACTGCATGCATATTTTGTGTTCTACCACTTGCTTCAAGTTTCTAAACTTGTTTTCCTATAAAACTAGTACACTGCATGCATATTTTGTGTTCTACCACTTGCTTCAAGTTTCTAAACTTGATCAATTTTCGTCATTATGATTTGTTCAACATTAAAAACTATACTGATCATCTTGATTGGATTTTAGCATGGTTTGAATCCATTAGATAATGTTGTCTATCGATTTTTGTGTCATTGACTAATTGATGCTAAATTGTGTAATGTAGGACTCAATAAATTCTTCGAGACATGAAGTTGGACACATTGGAGAGAAAGGAGGAGAAGACTTGAAGGATAAATAGAGGATTCTAGATATGGTTTCTTTTAATAGTTTATGTTGTGGTAATTTGGCTTGTTGTAGCAAATCATTGTTACTTGTTGTAGCAAATCATGGTTATCAACTATCTATAGGATGTTGTATTTTAAATGAAGGCTTATTGTGTAGCCTAGAGCTTCTTATGAGGATTTTTTTTGCTAAACTCTTTTGTGTCGTCGTGTCTTTTTATCATGACTAGTTATTGGAGTAGTATTTTTGTTCTTTGGAGATCGAAGGTCGATCTAGTATTGGATGAAACCATGAAAAAAATGTCATAATAATGAATATTTTGGACATCATTATTATTTTTGTATTTTCTCATACTGGTTCATGAAGGATAAGATATTTGCACGCTTATTTATAATTGATACTGAAGAGATCAATTTTGATTTTGAATCACTTTTCAAAGTTTATTTCAAATCCAAATTTATGTATAATAAAATATATCCAAACATTGGTTTTTAAATCTTTGATTTCAAATCCTTGCATTTAGTAATGACATCCAAACAAATGATTTTATCAAATCATGGATTTCAAATCCTAGATTTGAAATCCCTTGATTTTAAATCAAGCTTCCAAATCCAAATCTTAGTTCCCAAACACAACCTTAAGAGATTTATTAAAGGGGAAATTTGTAAAATAGACCGATTTTGCTAAATATTTAGCAAAATCGACCAGTTTGCTAAATATTTAGCAAAATCGACATTTTTGAAGCATACAGGACTAGTAGTCTCGTAAGTTTAGTGACCAATAATTGCCCACTAAACTTCAGCACAAAACCCACAGGACTACTAGTCGCGTGGGTTTTGTTATTTTCAATCAAGAACACGGGCGTTCCTCCATCTCTCCTCATCTACATCGCCATCAATGGAGCCGGAGCCCCAACGCCTCTTCACGACCATCAATATGGGCACGAGCTCCTTCGAGCTCCTTCAAGCTCCCCCTCGCTCCCCTCCTCCAAATCCCTCCCCCTCCTCCATCTCCATCTCCCGTTCCCTCTCCGCCCTCCGATCCTTCTCCCACTTCGAAAGGAGTGACGATAACTAGGGCTTCAAGAACCCCAGCACCAAACCCCGACAAAACTCACCCCCGATTCGAGATCTTCCCCGTCTCCGAGTCCTTCAACGCCGTCTGAAGCAGCGTGTTCGATCCCATCCTCAATGCGTACTTCAGAGTCAAGTGCGTAGCGAACGACATCAGACCCTTCCACAGCGCGCGAACGCCCTCCGTCTTCACCACCGTCGACCCGCAGTGGAAGATTCCTTTGTAGGCGCCGCCGCGGTCGAGCTGGAGGCAGGTTTTGATGACGTCGATGGGCTGAAGGCAGCACGCCTCCACGATCCCCCCGAGGGATCCGGATGCCACCTCGAATCCTCGCCGTCGCCTCTGACGAAGTACTGTGATGACAAGTACAGGGAGAAGAAGGGGGAGGAGTCGCCGCTGACGAAGGCCAAAAACCGATTTGAGGGGAGATTGAGAAAGGGGGGAGATCGGTGAGGGAGGTGATTAGTTTCCTTAAACATACGGGACTACTAGTCCCGTATGTTTCAAAAAGATCGGTTTTGCAAAACCGACATCTTTTTGGCCCGTTGGCCAAAAAAATGTTGATTTTGCTAAATATTTAGCAAAATGGTCGATTTTGCTAAATATTTAACAAAATCGGTCTATTTTGCAAATATTCCCTTTATTAAACCATCATTATAGTTGGTGTTGAATCAAGTTGTAGAGAAAAACGAAGAGAGAAATTCTAAGATTCGTAAGGATCTTTTATGATTGAGAGGGTTTCTTACGTGAGTGATGTACGAAAGCTCAAACTTTTTTCAATCTCTGAGAATTATAAAACTCAAATCTCTAGCCGTAAACATTTAGTATTAATTTTCTGCTTGATTGCTCTGTTTTCTATATTTGTTTGAATTCGCTCTGTTCTCTATTGCACCGGGTCGTAATCCAAACCCGAATCCATCATGATCTGTCACAATCCGTTAACCACCACCCCGCGCTCTCACTTCGCCACCAAAACCCGTTTCCTAATGTCGGCCACCCAATCTCGTTTTCCCTCCTTTCCAAAACCCCCCAAAAAATACCCAGCCCTCACTCTCTCGCTCTCCCCGAACCGGAAACCCCCTCAATCTCCAATGTCGTGCCCGCGGCGGACGCAGCGTGGCGACGGCGAACTCGCCCCTCTCCAAGCCTCTTCCGCCTTCTCCAACCCATCAATCCCAAACCCACCTCTCCTTCCCGCCAAAAAACACACTGCCTCCTCCCCTCGCCGCGCCCGGCGCCCCGCCCTCCTCCACCGCCGCCGTCACCACCACCGTCGAATCTCCGGCGATTGTTCCCCGCTTCGGCCCCGCCGAGCCCCGCAAGGGCGCCGTCATCCTCGTTGAGGCCCTGGAGCTCGCTGGAGTCACTGATGTCTTTGCTTACCCCGGCGGAGCCACATTGGAGATCCATCAAGCCCTGACCCGATCCAATACGATCACCAACCACCTCCTACGGCACGAGCAGGGCGAGTCGTTTGCCGCCGAGGGGTACGCGAGGTCCACTGGCAAGCCCGGGGTTTGTATCGCCACCTCGGGTCCCGCTCGTCTCCGCGCTCGCCGACGCGCTGCTGGATTCGGTGCCGCTCGTCGCCATTACGGGTCAGGTCCCGAGGAGGATGATTGGGACTGACGCTTTTCAAGAAACACCCATTGTTGAGGTAACCGAATCGATGTTGGTAGTTTGATAGCACGAAGTTTTCAAATTGATGCTAATTTGATGATTTGGTCCCCCAAAGCGACAGAGTCCTAACTTTTATTGATTGGAGTCGAGGCATTCAGCTTGTATTCTCGTTTGATTGGGATTTTGATACTTATTAGCTTAATTGCGCTTTAATATCCTAAAGTTTCATTTTTTGGCATCCTAAAGTTCTGTTTTGACAGTATAGACCACAAAGGGTTTTCAAATTGAGTGTTAGTTTGACAATCAGATACTTCAAGACCCTAATTTTGTTCCTCAGTTTATTAGCTTATTTGCACTTTATTACCCTAAATTTCACCCTTTTGTAACTTTGATATCCGAAGGTATTATTTTGGCAATTTGATACTCCTTGATACTCCAAAAGCTTTCAAACTGACGTTAATTCAACAATTCAATACACCGAAGCCCTAACTCCAAAAGCAGAATACTGAAATTTTGTAAGAAAGTTCTTTTTCTCTGTTATCGTTCGCTATTCTATGTTGACAATTCAATACACCGAAGCCCTAACTCCAAAAGCAGAATACTCAAATTGTCAAAATAGAATCTCTACACGTCAAAATTAAAAAGTGTGAAAGTTTGGGCTATTAAATTGTAAATAATTTGTTTTATTCCAGTTGAAACCATGTATTAGTTTTGTCATCTTTTTGTATTTAAGGTTTGTACTAATTTTCGGTGATAAGCCTTTTTTTTTTTTTTTTGCTTGTATTCAGGTGACAAGATCAATCACAAAACACAACTATTTAGTTCTTGATGTTGAGGACATACCTAGGGTGGTCAAAGAAGCCTTCTTTTTAGCTACCACGGGCCGCCCAGGACCAGTTTTGGTTGATATACCGAAGGATATTCAGCAACAGCTTAATGTGCCGGTGTGGGACCCACCGATGCGTCTGCCTGGGTGAAGCCGCCGGCAAAAAAATTGATTGAGCAGATTGTGAGACTGATCTCGGAGTCCAAACGGCCTGTTCTTTATGTGGGAGGAGGTTGTTCAGCTTCTGGAGATGAACTGAGGAGGTTTGTGGAGTTCACAGGGATCCCAGTGGCTAGTACTTTGATGGGTCTTGGTTGTTATCCTACTGACGATGAGCTTTCTTTGAAGATGCTGGGAATGCATGGGACTGTGTATGCTAATTATGCGGTGGATAAGTCTGATTTGTTGTTGGCTTTTGGGGTTAGGTTTGATGAAAGAGTGACTGGGAAGTTGGAAGCTTTTGCGAGTAGGGCGAAGATTGTGCACATTGATATCGACCCAGCTGAAATTGGGAAGAACAAGGAGCCCCATGTTTCGATCTGTGCTGATATAAAGCCAGCATTGCAGGAATTGAATAATATTTTGGCTGTAGATGAACTCGTGTTTGATTTTTCAGACTGGAGGGCTGAGCTTGATCAGAAAAAAATAGAGTTTCCATTAAGTTTCAAGACTTTCGGGGATGCAATTCCTCCTCAGTATGCAATCCAGGTGTTGGATGAGCTTACGGGTGGCGAGGCAATTATAAGCACTGGTGTCGGGCAACACCAAATGTGGGCTGCTCAATATTACAGCTATAGGAGACCGAGACGTTGGCTTTCATCGGCTGGATTGGGTGCTATGGGCTTTGGATTACCCGCTGCAGCTGGAGCAGCAGTAGGAAACCCGGGAGTTACTGTTGTCGATATTGACGGTGATGGTAGTTTTCTAATGAACATTCAAGAGTTGGCAATGATAAGGATCGAAAACCTTCCAGTCAAGATCATGGTGCAGAATAACCAACATTTGGGAATGGGGGTTCAATGGGAAGATCGATTCTACAAGGCAAATCGAGCACACACATACTTAGGAAACCCAGAAAATGAGGATAAGATTTACCCAGATTATGTGACTATTGCCAAGGGGTTTAATGTCCCTGCAGCTAGAGTGACGAAGAGGGCGGAGGTCAAGGGCGCGATACGGAGGATGTTGGATACGCCAGGACCATACTTGTTGGATATAATTGTGCCACATCAGGAGCATGTGCTGCCTATGATACCAAGCGGTGGCGCATTCAAGGATGTGATTACTGAAGGAGATGGAAGGAGAAGCTATTAGGTTTATTTATGATAGGCAATGTAATTGTTTTATCTGTACTTTTATGTGTCTAAACTGAATAATGGGTTAGGGGACGAGCTAGTTATCTTGTTTTTTAATTGGTGTTCTGTTGTTAGTTTACATTATGGAAGGGTCTTAGTTTGGTTTAATCTGTATCTTCCTCATTGTAATGCTGTATGCTGTATGCTTGTTCGATGTTGCTTATTTACTTAAACCATTTTCTTTTAAGTTGTTCATGAACTAATGGCCCTATAAGCCTTTAACGGGTCTAATGTGGAAATATAAAACGTTAATCAATGAGAAACCTAGTTGTTAAGGTGACTAAATGAGTAAGAATAATATTCACCAAATTATTCCTCATATCTGTTCTTAAACTCTGTTGTGTCTTCTTTCAAAAAACTGCTATGGTCTATAATATGCTGATAAAGTTAATTTGTTCTTCCAAGCTCCAGCAAGTAAAAACATGAATTATTTGATTTTGTATGTTACTTTCTAGCTTCTTTTGTGTATTAGTTGCATATTTGGTCAATCTTTCGTTATTCCCTTGTTTGGCAAATTATACTTGTAATTAATAGTTAGCAGTTCTATATAAGGAGTGAATCCTTTTAGCTTGAAATCTGTTCTTTCTGTTTGTGCATGTTGCATGCTGTGTTTTTTCACTTGTTATTCATGTGAACGTGGGTGTGGATTGGCGTGGATTGTGAACGTGGAGTGCTAGGGCAATTCGTTGCAGTGCGGTGTGCACCCAGCTAGCCTTTATGTCACGATCTTCTCGCTATTAATTATATCATTAATATATATATATATATATATATATATATATATATTATATTATTATATATATTATATATATTATATTATTATTTGAGAATAATGGTATACTTGGGCCAAGGATCCTTTGGTAGTGATGTGGACACATCTTGTCCATACATCGCACCTTGAAGTTGGTGAGGCTCCATCTTCAAAGGTGTGATGTATGGACAAGATGTGTCCACATCACTACAAGGATCCTTTAGGACCAGTATACCCATTTTTCTCATATATATATATATATATATATATATATATATATATATATTATATATATATATAATAGCGACGTCAGGTAGGGTTTGTGGCGGAGAAGAAAAAAACGCGCAGAGAGTGAGCCGTCAACTTTGAGAGGAGTTTTTGTGCAGTCTTTTGTGCTGATTTTGAGAAGATTTTTCAACATCCTTTTGAGAGACAAATTGTGAGGGGTTTGAGAGATTGTTTGAGGGTTTCTGTTTGTGCGACCTTGTGTGTTTGTAAATCCTATTTGTATTCTCTTTCTCTCAAATAGTAAAACTCCCCCCTCATTGCCCCGTGGACGCAGGCAACTTGCCGAACCATGTAAAATTCGTTTGTCTTGCTATTTTGTGATTTGTAATAGCTTGTTAGGGTCCCTCGACAAGTCAGTCCTAGAACTGATGAGAGGAAGAGTGTATATCCCACTTTGTTAAGATATATCAATGTCGATTCTTGTTTCCTTGGTGAGACGTGAATTTTAGTTGTGATCTTACTCTCTTGTTGTGCACCAGAAGTGTGTACGAAATTTTCGTTGTGCACAACAAGTGGTATCAGAGCCCAGGTTTTGGCTTCGGGCTTGTTTGAAGGATTCGCTGAAGGATTCTTATTTGAAGAGTTAGATCTACAACATGGGTAAAACAAGCACATCGGGATCGTTTCTTTCGAAGACGATACAGAGTCTGAGCATCAATAATACAAAGATTGATGTTCCGAAGTTCGACGATAAGATTAGTTTTGGTTTGTGGAGGTGCCAGGTGATGGATGCGTTGGACGCACAAAAATGAGGAGGATTCTCTTGAGTTGAAAGAGAAACCAGATGATATGGAGGATAATGTTTGGAAGAAGATGAACATTAGGACTTGTGGAGTTAATAGGTCATGCTTAACGCCATATCTAATTTATGATGTAATGAACGAGACATCAGCGAAGAAATTGTGGGAAACGCTCAATGAAAAGTATCTTACTAAAAGCATTGAGAATCGGCTTCACTTGAAGAAGAGATTTTACCAGTTCAAGATGAAGAGGGGAGTTTCCATTAGGGAGCATGTAAATAACTTTATGAAGTTGCTTTCGGATATGGCCAATGTGGATATCATGGTTGAGGATGAAGATAAGGTGATGCTACATTTGTGTTCGTTGCCCAAGGATGATTATGGTACTTTTGTCCTAACTATGATCAATGGTAGAACTACTGTTAGTTATAAGGAGGTGACCTCAGCTTTGGTAAACTATGAATTGAGAAAAAGTGATAACGAACCCTCCGAGAAGGCATCAGGAGATGCATTAGCAGTGCGAGGCCATACTCCAAACCGTTGGCAATCCAACCACTCAAAATCAAGGAATAGATGTGGCCATAAGAGTGTTGGTAGGAACCAGTGTCGTTTTTGTAAAGAAGAAGGACATTGGAAGAACGAGTGCCCAAAGTTAAAAGATAAAGCCAAGAAGAATAAATAGAAAGCTGTACAAGCTTCGGAAGTGAATGTTGTTAAGGCTAGTGACGACAATTCAGATACGGATTCTTCAGGCTTTTCATGCTCAGCATTACCGTCAGTTTGTTACGCTGACTTTACGGAGTGAATGATGGATTCTGGTGCTATATACCATATTTATCTTAGGAGGGATTGGTTCTCCATCTTTAAGGAGTTGGAAAGAGGGGATGTCGTGCTTATGGGTAATGATCATGTATGTCCTATTGGTGGTATTAGTACAATTCGGATCCGTATGTGTGACGGGGTGACTCGGGAGCTGAAGGATGTAAGGTTCGTGTCAAAGTTGATGAAGAACATTATTTCACTTGGAACTTTGGATGCAGCTGGCTATCGGGTGATCTTGGAGAATGCAACTCTGAAGGTCACGAAGGGGTCCATGGTGGTGATGCGAGGTATCAGGGAAAACAACCTATACTACTTGAAGGGCAAGACAGTTACAGGGGGTCTGACAGCTTCTATCACTACAGAGGAGGACACTACCAAATTATGGCACATGCGTTTAGGATACACTGGTGATAAGTCACTGCAGACATTGGCGAAACATGGGCTATTGAAAGGTGCGAAGACTTACAAGATGGAGCTGTGTGAGCATTGTGTACTTGGGAAGAAAACGAGAGTGAAGTTTGGCATCGCTATTCACAATACCCAAGGTATATTGGACTACATTCACACAGATGTTTGGGGCCCTTCCAAACACACATCACTTGGTGATGCCAACTATTTTGTCACTTTCATTGATGATTATTCCAGGAGAAATTGGGTATACCATATGAAGCATAAACATGAGGTCCTGGATATTTTTGTGGAGTGGAAGAAGAAAGTGGAGCTGTAAACAGGTAGAAAGGTGAAGACTCTTCGTTCGGACAATGGAGGAGAGTATAAGAGTGATCCGTTTCTGCAGTTTTTTCGGGATCACGGCATTAGGCAACAATTCACAGTTCGTGAGACACCGCAACAGAACGGGGTGGCTGAGAGGTTGAACTGTATCTTGCTGGAGAAAATGCGATGTATGATAACACAGAGTGGATTGTCAAGATCTTTTAGGCCGAGGCGTTGGTTTATGCGAGTCATCTCGTGAATAGGTTGTCTTGCACTGCGATACAGGGAAAGACTCCTATGGAGCGTTGGTCTGGTTCGGTGGCTAGTGACTATGAGTCGCTTTGGATATTTGGGTGTTGTGCTTATTACCATGTCAGTAATGGTAAATTGAATCCAAGGGCGAGGAAAGTAGTCTTTGTGAGATTTAGAGATGGAGTTAAAGGCTTCAAATTATAGGATCCACAGGACAAAAGATAGTTGTTAGCAGGGATATCACATTTGATGAGGCGTACATGATGAAGCTTCAAGTTCCTTAGCAGGTGGAGGAAGACCAGACAGATAGGATATCGTAGCAGGTGGAGGATGATGTGACTCCACCCACTCCAGATAACATTGTATCCATTAAGGCTCCTACAAATGTGACATTGGAAGGAGATGAGATGATAGCCGGGAAATTAGAGGATATAGTGGATGGTGAGACTCATGAGCAGGGTCATGTTCAGGAGTCCATTATCGCAAATAGACCTAGAAGGGTGATTCGTCAGCCAGCTAGATATAATGATGTCATGGTTGCATGTGCTTTATCAGCAGAACTCGTTGATGATTTAGCTCCTTCTACATTCAGGGAGGCAGAGTCAAGCTCTGATTCGATTAGGTGGAGGGAAGCTATGGAGGAGGAGATGCGATCTCTTCAGAAGAACGATACTTGGGAACTTGCAAAGCTACCAAAGGGTAAGAAGGCTATTGGATGCAAGTGGGTGTATGCAAAAAAAGAGGGATCTTCTATTGGGGACACTCGATACAAAGCCAGATTGGTTGCCAAGGGGTATGCACAGCTTGAGGGCGTTGATTACAACGAGGTATTTTTACCCGTTGTGAAGCATTCATCAATTCCGATTTTATTAGCATTAGTGGCACAACTGGATTTGGATTTGGTCCAGATGGATATTAAGACAGACTTTCTACATGGAGATTTAGAAGAGGAGATTTACATGACACAACCTATGGGGTTTAAAGCTGCAGGAAAGGAAGAATTGGTGTGCAAGATGAAAAAGTCTCTTTACGGATTGAAGCAATCACTGTGACAATGATACAAGAGATTCGACAGCTTTATGATTGGCCGAGGGTACACGAGGAGCTCATATGACCCATGTGTTTACATGCACAAATTACAGGATGGTGAGTACATCTATTTGTTACTATATGTTGATGATATGCTTATTGCCTCTAGGAATTATTCGGCTATTCGAAAGTTAAAAAAGGAGCCGTTATATGAGTTTGTGATGAAGGATCTTGGAGAGACGAAGAAGATATTGGGTATGAAGATCGAGAGAGACAGGGCGAAGGGGAGATTGAAACTTACACAGAGGAGTTATCTGCAGAAGATGTTGAAGAAATTCAGCTTGGATGGCAATACAAAGGCAGTGAGCACTCCATTGGATCCCCATTTTAAGCTTTCAGCTAAGATGCCACCTGTTTCAGTTAAAGACAGAGAATATATATCAAAGATTCCATATGCCAGTGCGGTAGGTAGCTTGATGTATGCGCTCACTGCTAGAAATTAGAGTATTAACCACGAAAATATAGTGACGGATATTTCCGTCGCTATATGTTGACTTATAGCGACGGAATAATCCGTCGCTCTATTTTCTGTTAGCATAAATATTTTACCGACGGAATAACACTTATTGGCGATGGAAATTTTTCGTCGCCGTTAATTTCCCAACAGATAGTTTCTGTCGGGAAATTCCATAGCTTTTCCGCCGTCGTTAATTTCCCGACAGATAGTTTCTGTCGGGAAATTTCGTCGCTAAAAAGCTTTTCAGCGACAGAAATTCCATCGCTAAAAGGCTTTTTAGCGACGGAATTTCCGTCGCTAAAAAGTAAAAAAGAAAAAAAAATTTGGGCGCGGGCTTGCCCAAATTTTTTGGGCACCC